>NW_027448642.1:0-21547 GCF_038048845.1 Mixophyes fleayi
TTGCTGGCATGGATATATGTAAAATATCTTGTAAAATAGATCCTTTCACTTTGTGCTGCAATCACTTATTTGGAGAGTGGTGATGTCACTCTTGTAAAATACGTTATACTTAGAGAGTTGTGATGTCACTTGTGTTATATGACTAATTATAAAAGTGTTCTATGATGGAATGTGTAACTGTCAGTAAATTTTAAATCGTAATATTCATACTTGAATATCAGGAACACCTCATACACCCGACTTAACTCTCTTCCAAATTCAAACTTGTGTATTATAAGGAAAAATATACATCCTACTATAAAAAAGGATTTTAGAAGTCACCTTGAAATTCCATGACTGTATAAAAGCTGTTATGTTTGGTCATGGAAATTCTAATATCTTTATATTTGACAGTGCTTTATTTGAATAGTAAATTATGTGCACTATGGTAGCAACACTAATATTTACTTGAAAAACCACCGGTCTAAAACACCATCACATTATAATAATTATGATGTGCAAACATTGGTCAGATTCCACCACGTCATGGGATGTTGTAGTTGTTTGTATCTTATTTACCATTTTATTTCATACAGAATAACCAGCTAATCTAGGAAAACTAACAGATTGACAAGTTTATTATTGAACTTGTTACTTCTAATCAAATACAGTCTCTGCTACTTCATGATTCTGAGAAACTCTGATTATTGTAATTCATCTGTATTATCTGATATTGGAATAATCCAATACTTGTGCCTTCTGGGGGTTAGTCCTCATAAAGCAACTGCGTTATAAATGGCTGCACAGATCAAATAACCTTGAACTACATTGTTCACTGACAGACCTTCCCTGAAGGCAAATCAGATGTCAATACTCTGTTATTAGAGCTCAGGATACATTTAGGAGGTTTGAAGCAATATAGCCACATGACTGACTGAATGGGCAAACAAAAAACATGTTAATGGTACATAATCCAATGGAAATACTCTGCAAGGTTTTAGTAATCCTCTATCCCCATCCACCACAGGAAATGGAAAAAAATGAACCAGAAGAGGAAGAATAGTAACAATACCTTGAGATAGACAAATGCAACATGTGGCTTTCCAGTTGTTGTACAACTACAGATCCCACCAAGTTCTTCCAGCTGCATGCTGGGATTTATAGTTCCATAACAGCTGGAAGGAAACACGTTGATTAAAAAACTGTATCTCAATAAGAGCCTGTACATTATAACAGGAATAACATATTATCTTCTGTAGATTATAAAGACACAAATATCTGGTTGCACACCTTCAATAACTTAGGGGTATATTTATTTAACTGCAGGTTTGAAAAAATGGAGATGTTGCCTATAGCAACCAATCAGATTCTAGCTGTCATTTTGTAGAATGTGCTAAACAAATGATAACTACAATCTGAATGGTTGCTATAGGCAACATCTCCATTTTTTTCAAACCTGCAGTTAAATAAATATACCCCTAAGTTATTGAAGGTGTGCAACCAGATATTTGTGGGCCCCATAACAACATTTTGTAAGGGTCCCTATCAGGCGCGGGCTGGCAAATCTCAGCCCGGGGGCCGCACAGGCGGCCGCATCACATGACACGCAATGCGGCCGCGTCATTGATGATCAGTCTGACACCCGAACAGGTATCAGACTGAGCGGCCCGGGGGACCGATGCCCCCCTGCCCCCCGGCCCAGCCCGCCCCTGGTCCCCATACACACCAATCAAGGGTGAAAATCCCTCAATATATATATATATGTATATATATATATATATATATATATATATATATATATATACACTTTAACAGATGAGACAGACCTCCTTCATCTGTGGACACCCGCTGCAAATATGTAGTTACACCTTTAGGATGACCATATAAAGGTACTAATCTGCAAGTTGAAGACCACACACTCTGTACCTGTAGAAAGAGGTGTCTCAATCCCAATGTATAAAATAGAAATGTTGACATTGTACACTGGACTTAAAAAGCAAAAATTGCCTTTATTAGATCAGCATTTCCAGTATGCACAGATCCCCTTTGTCAAGACCATATACTACAAAGCATTATTAACATTTTATATACCCTAAATACCACCCACATATAAAGCAGACTCCTCCCTTAATTTACAGGTTATCAATTACAGGTTGTAATGGACAACACCAGGAGCACTTACAAGAAAAACATGTACAAATAAAATCACATACAATTAATGGTTAAATAAAACCAGCATATGGAACACATTACCAAGAATTCCAATAATGTCCATTACTTGGTAAATTAATATGGTTAATGTGTTAATTTAATACCATTAATATTAGTAGATGTCATTGTAGTCACATAAATCAAGTCATTAATAAATCAAATATTTGCACATTTCTTATTACTAGAGTAATTATAACATTAAGGTTTATATGCTTTATGAATTGTGATGAATTAACAAGTGCTTTAACAATATATAGTTACTGAGTACTCAAAACATTATTATAATTATTGCCAATTTGTTGCATTCATAATATGCTATTTTTACATATGTTAAATTTGATTGAACCCTATGTCATCTGTCTATAAACTAATTGGAAATAGCCATGAGCAGGTTACCCCAAGTTTTTAAACAGGGGCTCAAGTTCTGTAAGAAAACACTGCTGTTTCTAAAGGGGCCTGATCATTAACTTGTCCAACAAACACATGTACTAATACTTGCGCGACCTATTTTTGTCATAAAATCAGGTAACGTTTGGATGATTTGTTAATAAACTGGGGCCTGATTCATTAAGGATCTTAACTTAAGAAACTTCTTATTTAAGTCTCCTGGACAAAACCATGTTACAATGCAAGGGGTGCAAATTAGTTTTCTGTTTTGCACATAAGTGAAATACTGACTGTTTTTTCATGTAGCACACAAATATCAACTTTAAATTTCAGTGTACAAATAAGCTATCAAGTATTTGTGTGCTACATGAAAAAACAGTCAGTATTTAATTTATGTGCAAAACAGAATACTAATTTGCACCCCTTGCATTGTAACATGGTTTTGTCCAGGAGACTTAAATAAGAAGTTTCTTAAGTTAAGATCCTTAATGAATCAGGCCCCTAGTTCCTAATCCTTATTTGTACTCTATGCAAACACTGGCATAGCCAAATATATAACCATTTACTTTCCTGCATGTAGATAGAAGAGCATTTATTCTATTAGCTATATCAGTTTTACCTACTGATTGTGTATAGTCTTTTCAGCAAATATAAATAGCATCACAGACTGTGTAATGCAATTGGTCCCTCTTTCTATCATCTATCTAATACCAGCCCTCAATACCACCAGGTATATTATTTCACCAATAGTACATTCAATATATTAATTTCCTCCCTCTCTATACCACCACTGTCTCTGTAATGCCAGTTTCATTCAGCTCCCTCATCATGTAGTACAATCAATGCAATTTGTACTTTTACCAAGAAACCCTCTTTAGCTTTAAATCCATAAAGGACACATTGCCCTGTGCTGTGTCCTCACCTTGGTCCAGGTTGTGCACTTTAACTTGTATCTCTGTCTGTCCTCCTTGCAGCTTGTGGGTCAGATACACCCGTCCAGAGCCGCTCTCTATCCTCACCGGGGGGTCGGGGGGCCAGCTGATCTCAAACCACTTGCCCCGGTATCTCCTGTCCGGGACGGTAAAAATGGTCTCCCCGAGGGCGCCCCCTGCATGGACCCTCACAGTGTAAGACGAGGATATGGTTTGGGGGAATAAGGAGCGGGCAGTTCTGTATCGGGCTGTGAGCCGGGGTAAAGCCTTGTGGGCTGGTACCGAGCGGGCAAGCGGGCTGGAGATGGGTATGGTCGGGAGAGATGTGGGGTCAGGTGGGGAGGTGGCAGTATGTCGGGTGGGGGTCACTGAGGATGCCCGGGGAACAGTGGTAGGTAGGACAGAATGGGTGCTCGGGGTAGGGTATGACACTGTATTGATGGGCAAGGTCAGGTCTTCCATTGTTAGGGTATAAAGTGACACGGTGGGTGCATTAGGTGTAGGGGCAATAGATAGAGAGGGCTGTAATTCAGGGGCAGACGGTGGCATCACTCCGGTGACACCCGGCAGGGCTGTATGTAAGTGCTTGTAGCCCCCCCGGGTAGTGATTTGAGACCCTGTTGTCCCATCATCCTGAAACTCCATCCTGGGTGAGTTGTCTGTCTCCAAAACCTCCTCCTGGTACCCCTGACCATCCTCTGGTCCTTTCAATGCTCTGTCAGGAGAACTGATTGGGTCCCCCGGACCATGTCCACCTAGTTCAGGAAGATCTTCTTCATCCATAGACGGTGGAGGTATCTGCGCCTGGCACCGAGTGGCAGCGAGCACCAGGAGAGCAGTGGTGATCAAAATACAGTAACTTAGATGCCCAGTCCCGCAGCACATAGCGCCTGCACGCAGCATCACCCACCCACTGAGCACCAGCATGCAGCGGGCACAGGGAACCAGCCTGGCAAAGTTTATAGGGAGAGTTAGTATCAAGAGCAGCTCCAGCAGATCAGTGTGGAAGCTCAGAGATCCTCCTCCTGGTCCACAGGCTCTCTGTGTAGACCCCAGGACACGCCTCACAGTGATCACAGCCTGATACGCTGCAGTGGAGCAAGATAGTTATAGTCATGTTAAATGGCTACATGGCATCCCTAATATGGCAGACACACGTTGTGTCACTCATGTGGTATCATCAAGTAGCATCCTCCACCAGAATGTATAAGATCATGGGTGGCAATATGCACTAGATGTTATGTAGAGAAGGACATGTTGGCATTGTTCATAAATAGCTTCTATACAGATTTCAAATTATACAGTTAATATTTTAAGTGACAAATCTCACTGGAACCTAACTTGTCTATGTTACAGGATTATATTACAAAACTATTACAAGATCATCAATGGTCCACAAATGAAAATGCTCCCTTTCCTGCCTATTGTTCTATGCTAGATAGAGTATAGCCTATAGAGGAGAGATGGGGTTAATCAATCCCCACCACGTTTAAAAATAAGCTATATAAAATATGCCTGTCATTTAATTTATATATATATATATATATATATATATATATATATATATATATACACACACACACACATATATATATATATATATATATATATATATATATATATATACACACATATATATATATATATATATATATATATATATATATATATACATATATATATATATATATATATATATATATATATATATATATATATGTATTGTGTACTTATTCATGCAACCTGCAAATTAATGTTTGCATTAAATAGCAGAAGAGAAACTGTACATTTTATACTCAATGCTGTTTTGTGAGTTTTGTGTTCAATTTATTAGTAGTCAATATATTGTGTGGTTTTGTGATGTGGTTCTTCAGTACCAAATGTAACTGCTGTGTTCATGTACAATATAATATATGTAATGTAATGATTAACTCTTAAAACTGTATTTGCTTTAATAAAAAAAAAAACAACATGAACATTACTGCTTGTATGAGAGGCTCCCACTATGAACACTTATTAGAGGTGTAAACATTGACTCCATTGACTCCATTGTCCTTGTAACTTGTCTGACAATAAAACATATCCACAGAAAATTCCAAGACCAGCTTTAAATGGCCTGCAGGCAAATGCCAAAAATAGGTTTCATCGAGCGTCAATTACATTCTGGAACTTAAAGCACCATTGTAACATCCGCCTCTTACTGTCGTGATCAGAAAAACACAAGTTTTCTGTCTAGAGGCTGCGATGTTTCTGTGTATGCTGTGTATATATATATATATATATATATATATATATATATATATATATATATGTCACACCTATGTTCTTGTACACCTCGATGTCAGCATTTAAGCACTTGTTCCTGTGAGAGAATTGGGAGTCAGTACGTTTGGTCAGTGTGGTGTAAAAGAAAAAAATAGAACATTGCTATGGCAAAGACAGTTTTATTAATGTATATATCCTTGTAGCCAGTCTTTAATATTCCCTGAAACAGCCCTTATCTGGCATATAGAAGAAAGTACACAATGGCCTATGCCCACCACTGCAGGGGTTGAGGTCAGGGTTCTGTGAGGGCAAATCAAGTTCTACCACACCGAACTCAACAAACCATGTCTTTGTAGTCCTTGCTTTGTGCACTGGGGCACAGTCATGTTTAAATAGAAAAGGGCCTTCCCCAAACTGCTGCCACAAAGTTGGAAGCATAGCATTGTCCAAAATGACTTGGTATGCTGAAGTTCCCGAACAGTCCGTCCCGGCCGTCACCATGACAACCGGGACATAATTTCCTCTTCAGTCCCGACAGTTGCCAGGACTCGCCCACTGAGCACCAGCATGCAGCGGGCACTGGGAACCAGCCTGGGAAAGTTGATAGGGAGAGTTAGTATCAGGTGCAGCTCCAGCGGTCGGGACGCTCTCTGTTAGCATCGCTGTGTCCCGGCACGTTCTGCAGCCGGGACACAGCAAAATGTTTATTGTGCTCTGTGGCGCTGATTGGTTGTGCAGTTCTTTATATATATTTCAGGGTATGCCTATAACCCTGCCAGCCCTAAGTTGTAATTAATTGGCAGCCTCCTGAGGCTGATTTTCAACCTGTGCTCTCTCTTTACTGATTGGCCCATTATAGTGTTTAAGGCAGGGAGAGCTTAGCCTCCCTTCTGGTTATAGCATTCAGTTTCCTGGCTGCTGGCCTGCCCTTGTTCTCTTTTCCTGTACTTCTGGATAGATCCTTCTGTGTATGACCTCTGGCTTGTTTCTTGGACTGTGATTTATTGCTGGTGACCCTGACCTCTGCCTATGACTCGGATATCCTGTCTTTCTGTCGGCCCTGGTCTTTTGCCTGGACCTCACCTCGCTGCCTGTTTTTGCCCTGTGACCTGGGTCTGTTCTTGACTACGCTTATATCTAGCTATCATCCTCTTGCCTGCGCTCCTGTTATATCCATAAGCTTGTACTACGCTGAGTTTAATACCTGGGGGTACCTGAGTACCTGTGAGCATGACAAGCTCTACGGGAAAGGCAGCTGCTATAGGTGAAGACCTCTACCACCTGTTCTACAAGCTTATGACAATAGCCGTTAGCCTTGACATGAAGCATTAAGAGTGCCCTTCATTGGGCATACCCAAACACAGACTCACCGATCTGACTGTCAAACAGAGAAGCGTGATTCGTCACTCCACAGAACACGTCTCCACTGCTCCACAGTCCAGTGTTAGTGTGCTTTACACCACTCTATCCGACACTTGGCATTGGTCTTGGTGATGAGGCTTGCATGTAGCTGCTCGGCCATGGAAACCTATTCCAATAAGCACTGGCCGCACAGTTTTTGTGCTTATATTAATGCCACTGGAAGTTCGGAACTCTTCAGCTATGGAATCAGCAGAGCGTTGATGACTTTTACGCACCATGCGCCTTAGCAGTCTTTGGCCCCCGATCTGTGATTTTACGTGGTCTTCCGCTTCATGGCTGAGTTGCTGTTGTTCCTAAACACCACTTTCTAATAATATCACATACAGTTGACCGTGGAATATCCAAGCAGGGATGACATTTCACGAACCTTCTTATTGGCATCCTATCACAGTACCACGCATCCTATCACAGTACCACGCATCCTATCACAGTACCAGGCATCCTATCACAGTACCACGCATCCTATCACAGTACCAGGCATCCTATCACAGTACCATGCATCCTATCACAGTACCACGCATCCTATCACAGTACCACGCATCCTATCACAGTACCACGCATCCTATCACAGTACCAGGCACCCTATCACAGTACCACGCATCCTATCACAGTACCACGCATCCTATCACAGTACCAGGCACCCTATCACAGTACCACGCATCCTATCACAGTACCACGCATCCTATCACAGTACCAGGCACCCTATCACAGTACCACGCATCCTATCACAGTACCGCGCTTGAAGTCGCTGAGCTCTTCACAATGACCCATTTTGTATCACAAATGTTTGCAAATAGAGACTGCATAGCTAGTTGCTTGATTTTATACACCTCTGGAAATTAGTCTGATTAAAACACCTCAATTCAATAATTAACAGATATGGCCAAATACTTTTATCCAAATAGTGTGTATTTACACCTTTTGATGTATAATAAAGCGTTTTAAAAGATCAAACATGAGGAAGCTTCTAGATATAAGTTGTGTGCTGGTATCTAAACTGCTGTAATTAGTCTGCCCTTCTGCATACTTAATTGCAACTCATTGCTGATCCCTTTATAGCAGCCTTCAGAATATAGAAAAGCATTCTTTGTGCTGGTTTATTAACTTTTCTTTCTGTTTGTTTATAATTTGACTGTTTACATGTGTTTGATCTCTGGCTCTTGATCCCTGTCATTGGTTGTCAATCTCTCTGGCTCTGATCCCTGTCATTGGCTGGCAATCTCTATGGCTCTTGATCCCTGTCATTGGCTGGCAATCTCTCTGGCTCTTGATCCCTGTCATTGGTTGACTATCTCTCTGGCTCTGATCCCTGTCATTGGTTGACAATCTCTCTGGCTCGTGATCCCTGTCATTGGCTGACAATCTCTCTGGCTCTTGATCCCTGTCATTGGTTGACAATCTCTCTGGCTCTTGATCCCTGTCATTGGTTGACTATCTCTCTGGCTCTTGATCCCTGTCATTGGTTGTCAATCTCTCTGGCTCTTGATCCCTGTCATTGGCTGACAATCTCTCTGGCTCTGATCCCTGTCATTGGTTGACTATCTCTCTGGCTCTTGATCCCTATCATTGGTTGACTATCTCTCTGGCTCTTGATCCCTGTCATTGGTTGTCAATCTCTCTGGCTCTTGATCCCTGTCATTGGCTGACAATCTCTCTGGCTCTGATCCCTGTCATTGGTTGACTATCTCTCTGGCTCTTGATCCCTATCATTGGTTGACTATCTCTCTGGCTCTTGATCCCTGTCATTGGCTGACTATCTCTCTGGCTCTGATCCCTGTCATTGGTTGACTATCTCTCTGGCTCTTGATCCCTATCATTGGTTGACTATCTCTCTGGCTCTTGATCCCTGTCATTGGCTGACAATCTCTCTGACTCTTGATCCCCGGATTCACTTTGAATTATACTCTTGGTAGATATTTACACACACAGATCCTAGATATTACCCCAATCTATATAGATAATATCATCATCATCATTATTTATTTAGCACCAGCAAATTCCGTAGCGCTTTACAATTGGCGACAAACACAGTAATAAACAGTACTGGGTAAAACTGTTTAATTAAATTTTTCGTTCAAGACTTTTATTATATACGTATTTCTGCTACTGAAATCCACTCTCTGAATTATTGTCTGACTGTTACCAACTATTCAAGGCCTTAGGCCTACTCCCTACTCACACCTACCTGTACTAATCTCTGAATCTCTGGTCCACTGCAATTGCTGCCATTTCAAGTCGCCAATCCATGCAATTTGGCAGAAATCTGGTGCCCCAGTGTAAATAAAGGTGCGTGACATTCTGTTTGCACCTCAGCAGTTTTGCATGTCATGAATGTGAAGAAAGATACTAATTCAATCAGAATAGACTACAGACAGCAGTAAACATCCAGTCTCTACACTGTGGTAAGTGATGAAGTCCAGCTCAGAAATGAAAGGGTTACTGATAACACAGATCACATTGTTACAAAGAAATGGTAATATTCCGCTATACACACGTAATAACTGGCTCCTCAATTTGCTTCCATTATGGGGAACTGGATATGTGTTATTAAAATGAAATTAAATTCTCAGTTACCAAAAATAAGCTCATTATTTCAGACATACAGAGGAATTCAAACAGCTCATGTCTAGCAAATAGGATTATGAAGTTTATGACGAATGTCAGAAAGGCAGAGATGATGACAACAGGACACATTATTGAAATAAAACTAATGAATGAGCACATGAAAGCAAAGGTCATTAGTGTCTGAGAGATACTTTTCTAGCACTATTAGCTGGTAAGTGGTTAGCACTCAGTGTGGAATGCACTGGATCACAAATGGGTAGTACTACCATGCTCACCCCATTCATATAGATATATTAACAGTAATAAAATTGTATGCAAGATCTGTGTAATAACACCCCTTCTCCCACATCCCACCGCAGCTACTTCCTTTCTTCTCTTTCAGCTGAATAGATACAGCTGTCCATCATCTGGTGAGAACATCTACAACCCTCCTGAGCAGATGAATCAGCAGGGGTATTTGTCTACTTATGAAGGGTGCAAGACGTTGCAAATTACATCACTTTATTTAGGCCCTCCATACCGTGGGCAGGATCTGAGAGAAATGTCTGCTTTCCGGGGGTCCAGCACGTAAGTATGTATTATATGTGTGCAATTGCCTCATGTTTATTTCCCTCACTAACTGCCTTTTTCATTGTCCTATTGGTGGATCCTGCTAGAATATGATAGGAACAAATTGTGAAGTTAAGTGGATAATGTAGTTAAAATGAGAGCAAACATTTGGTATTGAATAGAAGGCTAATTTTAAGGCCTCACTTACACATACGCTGCAGAAAAATGGGTAAAGTGCATAATGTATGCTTTAGATGTGTTTTAGTGACGCATTTAAACATGTTTTCATTGTATTTTCACCATTACAATCTGCTGTACAGATAGCTCTCATTAATATAAAAAATAGGTTGTACCATGGTCTATATCGGTGGCTCCCAAACTTTTTCAGTTTGCGGCACCCTTAGAGTCTCCATAATTTTTTTCAAGGCACCCCTTCAATGTAATTACCGAGCAGTCCCGCTTTTTAAGTATTTGAGTCAAAATAACGTAATAAGTGTTTAGATCAGGACAGAAATATTTAGTAAGTTGTTTGCAAAAATAATATACATAAATCCAAGGGAAAAGAATATTTTTATAAGATCAAACAAAATAAAATAACATCATGTACGAAAATCATCACATGTGCCCCCTTCACCTTTATACTGTGCCCTTCATCCACACACTGTGTGCCCCCTCTTCATCCTCACTCTGCCCCCTCCTTCATTCTTTTGTCCCTCCATTGCTGTTTCCTTTCACCTTCCCCTCCGTTTCTTTACTTACCATGCTTGGCCTTCTTTCTTCCGTCTTCTCTTCTATCTTCTTACCAATGCGGCAGTGCCCGCGACCCAGCATCCTGCCCTCTCCTGCTGCTTCTCACTGAATATGTCGGGCATGATGACGTCACACCCGACATTCAGTGAGAAGCAAGGAGGGTAGGAAGATGCTGGGTCCCGGGCACCGCCGGATTGGCAAATTGTTTTTTTTCTCCCCTGGCCGCGGCACCCCTGGGAGCCGCGGTACACACTTTGGGAACCGTTGGTCTATATCATTTACACATGGGAAATAGGTTGTGCCATATGTGAAGATACCAGGTTTTCTGGCCCAATTCTACCCACTTCACTCTGACTGGCCACCCACAGGTGCCTTCCTAGGTCAGGGAATCCTACCCATTACCTTCTAAGATTCTTATTAGTCACTCAGGCAAATGCAGTTAGAAAAGTACAACAGTACATTTACTGTAACAAAAACAATCAGTAGAGTATTATGTACACACAGTAAATAAATGGCAGGCAGGTTCACCACATAATCTGTCCCTTACCCCACTAGCTTAAGGAGTTACAGTCGTTTGGCTGTCCAGACTTGATGTCCCATGGATCTGCCGATGTATTTCAACGGCAACTCAAAAACCAGCCAACCTGCAGCTTCCAGCCATCAATTCCCAGGATGAACATCACTTCCTCCCCTGGAGTGGCTCCTTACCTCTAGAGTCAAATTTCCCCAGTGCTTTCTCCTTCCTGTTCTGGGTTTCTCCCTGTCAAACATTGGTGAGACCTGGACAAGGGGGTTGGAGAGGGGAGTAGAGATGAGCTGTACTTCCACAGAAACTCCCCTGCCAGATTGTAGACCAAATGTCTGGACTAGTCTTGTGAGAACAATGGATACTAATTACCCTTCCCCCTTACCAGTATCTTGGAACCTGATCCCTACCCATAACCCACTTCACTTTAAGGACAATGAATAACAACCTCAGTGCCACATGAACAATTTACATATTTACTATGAGCTACAATGTCCCCTTATCCACATGTAATTAGACACTGCAGTTGTACTCTGTTGAGCTGTTGAACAAAAGCAAGGGCTATAAAAAGTACATACTATAATCCACATTTTGTGAGAAACGAGGGACAGGTTGGTAAGGGTGATATTAATACCTTGTTTCACCACACCATGGTCTATATCAGGGTTGTCCAACCCGTGGCCCAGCACGCCTGTAAATGTGGCCCAGTGAATGTCGGGTGTGATATCATCATGCCCAACATTCATTGCGGAGCGCAGCACAGAGGAGACACCTGCACGAGAAGAACAATCAGCAGCACAGAATTGGAGAAGAGGACAGGAGAACAAGCCGATTAAAAGGTAAGTATAGGGGGATTTGAAAAAAAGTGAGATATATATATATATATATATATATATATATGTTAACTATGTTTTCAATGGTTTTTTGGATGATCAGCTATCGTTATTGTTAGTGTATCTTATGTGTGGCCCAAACCAACTCGTCATCTTCCAATGTGGCCCAGGGAAGCTAAAAGGTTGGACACCCCTGGTCTATATCATTAACAGAGAATTATGTTGGGCCAGTCTATGTCACTAACACATGCGAAATAGGTTGTGCTATGGTCTATATCATTAACACATGAGAGATAGACCGTGAAACAACCTATTTCGCTAACACATGACAAATAGGTTGTGCTATGGTCTATGTGCTTTGATAACACATGAGAGTTAGTTTGTGCAGTGTTCTAAAATTTTAAACTCAGTGTTGAAATTTTAGAATGCAATGGTGGGAATGAGTCCATTCATTAGTAACTAGAAGGCACATTAACAGCAGATAGGTGTGAACAAGCTATTAATGTTTTGTTTTTTTTAGGTTTTTTTAATACCTTTGTGACACTTATTTGTCTTTTTACATTTTTTAACCTATGGTAACTTTAAACCCTATTTGATCCTTTATTCTTTGTAAGGATATCCTTGTCTATCCCAAGCATGTTTAAATTGCCCTACTGTATTAACCTCTACCACCTCTGATGGGAGGCTATTCCACTTATACACCACCCTTTCTGTGAGGTAGTTTTTCCTCAAATTTCCTCTGAACCTCCAGTTTCAGTGCAATTATGTTTAGTTTCAGACTGTATTCTGTAATGTATCATGTATTATTGCTGCGTGTGTTGTACACTACAGTAAATTTCATGTCTGGAGCTGCAGAACTTTAGTGGCGCCTTATAAATAAAAAATAAATAAATAATAATTAAACGATGGATGGAGCAGCCCTGCAGTCTTAGAATTGCCAGTTGTATTGAGCCTGATTTAAGGCAGCTGCTTGTGGTAGAGTGCAGCTTGGGGAAGGTTTTGCTTCTTTAACCTCCCTCGAAATTGTCGCTGCATAGGACAGTGTGGCTGATTGGAAGGAAGCCACAGCGCCGCAGGATGAGGTGGCGGAAATGAGGTATTGCCCTATACTTTTAATTTGGCGCTTCTTGTACCTTGCAGATGCATTTTATACAGGACAGTGAATTCCAAAGCACATATCTACTAATATAATGAAAACAGTCAGCGGTACAATACGCGTATTAGTCCCGCAGCCCTCTCACGCTCTTGATTTATTGAAGACATAAATTAGGTTAAACTGATCAGTATTTTTGGAGAAGAACAAAAGTGGAAATGAATGAAGGGGTGGTGGTCCTAAAGTGATACTAGGATGGGAGTTTGAAGTGATGTTTTTACCCTTTCCACCATTCTTCCTTCCAACTGGACCTGCAAAACTCGCTTTGCTCTGTATTATAAACAAGGTAGTCAACTAGGGGGTGAATGTATCAAGCTGAGTTTTCCGGCGGGTTTGAAAAACCAATCAGATTCTAGCTGTCATTTATTTAGTACATTCTACAAAATGATAGCTAGAATCTGATTGGTTGCTATAGGCAACATCTCCACTTTTCAAACCCGCTGGAAAACTCTCAGCTTGATACATTTACCCCTAAGTGTTCTAATAATGGCTCCAACTTCTTTTCTGAATGCAAATTATCCTATTTATACAGACTCCAGTTTTAGCGTCACAAATATCGCATCCGTTAACAACCAGAATTCAGATAGCGATCCCTAACATCTAGACACTTATCCACTCTCCATACGTTTACCGGTAAGTCCAGCGCAGAGTGCCCCTACCCACTTACCGGTATTTGCTGTTTGCAACCTGACGCGCTCTCTCAGCGAGGTACATTGTACACAATTGCAGGCACCATATTTCAGTTTGATAAATTATTATTAGTTCTTAACAAATCTTGGGAGACAGATTTTTCATTTTAAAGGGCCACTAAAACTAAAATGCAGCCACTTTACATAACAGAGCAATCATCGATATCCCCAGACATACATACGTTTTTGCAATGTCCTAGAAGTATATATATTAGAGATAAAACTTCTATCATGCTGAAAACTGACAATATAAAGAAGGTACTAATGGCATGTACAGAAATATTTGTTAAGATTCCTATACCTTCTAGAGGTGCACACTGTACTTACATTTACTATGTAGTAGAGTGCAAGCTACTGCTCACTGTTATCAGTCATTTCAAGCTCGGTGGGATTACAAAGATGCAGTTGTGTATAGTAACTAATCTCTCTTGTAGACTATAAAAGGTCTCAAATATATTTGTTTTTTCAACGCCATCAACATGACAGATGCCCACAAACCACTATGCACAAAACAGCAACAGAAGTCATGAGAACAAGATGTTGGTTTTTTAATAACTATTTCACATGTTTTACCATTTTCAAAAGCAGATATTTGTGACATTAGTTGTGACAATCGACAGCAGCATTACCCATGTAGAGCTCACAGAGTCTTCGCCTTCCCACATGTGAAACATACATAGTATTGACTTCATTTTGGCAGAAAACTTTGGTTCACAGACCAATAAACAGTCCACTTGTCATAACATACAGCAACATTCTTCACACACACACGGTACAAACCATACATAAAAAAAAAAAAGGAACAGCAATCATGTGGAGAGATGGACACTTATTAAATAAAAGCCTACAGCGCTGGTAACAAGATTAACAGACAGAATAATTAAATGCACTACTAAGTAATAAATGGGGAACAGTAACATTGGAAATAAACAATGTTTCAGTGCAGAAAAGACCAGCTTATTGGATTATGGCAAAACATATTTTTCATTTTAAAGCATAACCATTGCCCGTGCAAAGTGGAGGCAGGCGTTCTGTGATATGTACCAATGTTCATGAGGATGGAGCAAATTAAGTTATTAGGAACGGAGGCAGAAAATATTCTGGGGTACATTTCTCAAACCTTTTAAGAAGGAAAAGTGGAGGGTGTTGCCCATAACAACCAATCATGTATTAAATTATAGGTAAAATCTGATTGGTTGCTATGGGTTACACGTCCACATAGCTCTCAACCGACCCGATTTAGGCGGGACAGTCCCAATTTAAGGGCTCTGTACCGCCATGCCGATCAGGGGGAAAGTTGGGAGGTATTCTGTTCATTGCTGCTCTGCATGGCGGTGAACTCTTGCCGTGCGACAATGAAGCGGATTGGGGAGGAGGGGGGGGGGGGGGGGGGAGAATAGGGCAGCTTCAAAAGTGCTAGGCACGTCCCAGCGGTGTGCGGTCCCGATGCTGCCCACCCAAATGTTGCTAGTATGCCTCCACTTTTCCTTCGAAGGTGTGATACAGTTACCAACCCATATCTCATGCCTTAATGTCGTCTCTGGCTCCCAATGACTTCATATTCTCTGGCATAATGGTTCCGCCCACGCAATGGCAAAAAAAAGGCAATGTGTACAATTTGATTACCTTAACGAAATGTTTAAAATTCCCAAAAAACTAAACAGTACAAATTGGTTCACTTAATATATACTTAGCATTTCAAAAGACATTGGTGTTCACAAGCCCATTAACTTCCTTCATCCCCAGTCACTAACTGACCTGGTGGTGATTGTAGACCGACAGCAGCTAGAACAGTGTTGGCTAACCTGTGACACTCCAGGTGTTGTGAAACTACAAGTCCCAGTATACCTTTCCAGCAATAAGCTGCTATATATTGGCAAAGTATGCTGGGACTTGTAGTTTCACAACACCTGTCACAGGTTAGCCAACATTGAGCTAGAACATGGCAACTACCTGGGGTATAGGACATTAGATTAAAAGTAGGACGTATATTAAAACCAGAGATATCATCACCTGTAACCATTGCTGAATAGATCGTGACGTTTTCGGTGCTAGAAAAGCAGAGAACAGGCTAAGCAGACGTACACATCATCCTGTATGAATGATGGGAGCTCATTCTGCACATCTGATCAGATATGTTACTCAGTCACTGCAAGCAGAGAGCAGAGTGTGGGACGACATTCACACTGAGTCCTGGGGGTAAATGTATCAAGCTGATAGTTTTCCGGCGGGTTTGAAAAACCAATCAGATTCTAGCTATCATTTATTTAGCACATTCTACAAAATGATAGCTAGAATCTGATTGGTTGCTATAGGCAACATCTCCACTTTTCAAACCCGCTGGAAAACTCTCAGCTTGATACATTTACCCCCAGGTCTTTGCACCTTTTGTTCTATGCTCTCTCCCAAGCATAGAAAAATATATTTTTTTTTTTTACATAATGCACTAGGCACTATGTAAAACAAGTAGTACCTAAAATGTGACAGATTCGCTTAATAAAAATGTAAAAGATACTTAGAAAAAGAAAATAAAAGTTTATCATTTTGCATATTTCAAAGCTCAAACTGCATACAACTCAAAGTTACAGCCGGCTCCCAAACAGCAGCGAGTATTTGGATTGCTCCGGATTAGAACTCCTCTGTGTTCCAGATTCTCTGCTCCAAGTTCCATTGTCTTCTCAGAGGCCCAAAGTACAGTCAGGCAGCACTGTGCACACACTACAAGGTTACAATAGAACAATGTCCTGGGAGTTAGACACAGAAGATACGCAATGGGCTCAGAAGAGCAGCACAGAGAAGTCTCACAGCAAGTTTGTCAATGTCCTAATTGCAGGTGAAGCTCTTGTGATTGTCAGTACTGAAAAGATATAAGGGTGTTGATTTTATATACAAAATAGGACCGGTTCCAAAATACTCTGGTGAAATAGTTCACATATGGAGAGTAATTCATTTTGATTTCATGGCAGAAACGTCCATATTTCGAGTAGGCATAAATATCCCCGTCTTCATTCACCACCTGTCAGCGAAAGAAGAGGTTGCAGAATAATTCATACACAGAATATCATATGACCTAAAGATAGAAATATTCAACATGTGTTTGTATAAAATACGGTTAAGCTAGAGCTGCCTGTAACGTGGGTGGAAGATGTATCAAGTAACTGGTGTACAACACTCTAAAGATAATTTACTGGTATATTTTATGTTATATATTTCAGGCTGTGACAACATCTTAATTAATTTACTGAAAATTATTATGCAATTATGCATAACCAAAATAATATATGCAACTTGTACACTTAATGTCAGCATGTTCGATTGCTCATTTAAATATGTAACCGCAAAAACACTATAGAATTTCTTTTACAAAATTCTTTCCTTACCCTATAGTAGCAATTGGGACAATTACCTGGGTCACTCATACTATAATGTGTTACGAATGCCGTCACTCTGTGTGTTCTGTTCCATGTATGTTAAGGAAAAAAAATATCCACTCCTTTCTTAAATTTATTTTTGTGAACTGACACAAAGTCTAAACTGCATCAGCAATGTGTTATAAACAGCAAAATTATATTTTTCTCTAATAATTTTCCTTTTAATGCACGATAATATCATGCTGGCTCTGGATGCAGCAAATGGACATCAAGGAGTATATTTACTAAACTGCGGGTTTGAAAAAGTGGAGGTGTTGCCTATAGCAACCAATCAGACTCTAGCTGTCATTTTGTAGAGTGCACTAAATAAATGACAGCTAGAATCTGATTGGTTGCTATAGGCAACATCTCCACTTTTTCAAACCCGCAGTTTAGTAAATCTAGCCCTAAATGTTGCTGCCAAAATGAATACCTACAATAGTACTTAGATCCTTCATCATAGATCCACCCAATAGTGTTCTAGCTCGGCTGTCACAGACACATGTTCTCAAGACAGAACCCTGGAGTAGAACACTCATCACCTAAGTCTAGTTAGAGACGGACTCATTGAGAAATCTCTGGACATTTCCTTTTAGCCAGTTTTCTATCCAGTTATGTATTGTATATTCTAGAGCAGTGTCTTATACATTAAGTGCTTGCGAGGCACAATACCACTACATCTACTGCCAACCCTCTTTCCAATATCCTATTCAATTCTTCATAGAATGCATGTTCATTTGTCTGACAAGATTGGTCTTTCATAATTCCATGTTGCTCTTTCTGAAACGTGTGTTTGATTGTGTCACCTAACAACTCATCAAAATATATTTCCCACTACAGATGTTAAACTTTTGGTGCCCTTTAACATCCAGAATATAAAGGACAATACACTTACATGGTCATTTGCTATATCCAGCAAATCTTTTACCCTGCAGCCTTTCATTCCGACCACCTCGTTGCAGATTGAATCTTCAATCACCACATAGTTGGCTTTATAGGAGGTGAGTATCTTGTAGATATCTTCTGCTGACCTCATGCTATAGATTTGGTAAACCTGCACGAAAACAAATATTTCACTTATTAAAAGTGTTCTCAAGAGGACGATATTTTCACTTTGGACGGCCTGTTAAGTCTAGTGAACAGCGAAGCAGAGCTGTCATTCATCCAGTAAGTGATCTGTTTCCCTCTAGTGGACAACAGGAGAATATTCTGCTGAGCCAGTAAAGTGTGTTAGAAACCATTCTTCATGTAGAATATTAACATGACCTTTTTTTGAATGGACAAATGCCTATACCAATCCCCCAAGCAGGGCTGGATCAGCCATAGGCCCCATCGGGAGTTTTCCATGAGGTCATGGGGCTGCTTAAGGTGTTTTATTTTTGTTTTGTTTATAAAGTGTGGTGTGATTCTTGTTGGCTGGCCCGTAGCCCACGACCAGCCACCTTACTGTGCTGTTCAGATCAGCATGACCTGACCCCTTCCTGCTATGTGACTACTGCATGGAATTTGCTCCTTTATTATCCATTACTCTGCTGCTCTATCTGCATGTCCTGTTCAGATAATCCAGGATGAGGCAGCAGCCCCAGTGGGGGCATATAGATGTGGGGGCATATAGATGTGGGGGCATATAGATGTAATTGTTTAGCTATTAATGTAAAGGGGGGTTGGCAGTGGCCATTCATATATTGTAAAGACTTTTAATGCAATGTAGAGTCTTTGTATTAAATGCTAATAATGTAATATCAAGGGACATTACGGCAAATATGTCTATTTGTTAACTGTAAATGCTATTTAATGTTGGGGCTGGTAGGGAGGAAACAGACCTATTTATTACTGTGAATGCTATTAATGTAATGTTGAGGATGGTTGAGGAGAAGAGGCCTATTTGTTAAATTTGAATGCTAGTAATTTAATGTTGGAGCCAGTTGGGAGATCAGTCGTGGATCAGTTTCCCAGGAAGTGAATAGGACTTATATCCCTTTTTCAAACCAGGCCTCAAGTTTCAAGGAACGAAGCAGCGATTCAGCTTAAGACGTCAGCAGTTAAAGCTGCAAGAACAGGTAGGAGAGAGCAGCACAGTCTGACAACTGTCCTGATTCTTGTGGGATAGTCCTGATTTGGGGGGACTGTCTTGCACAGTCCAGACTTTGTCCCAACTGCAGGAACAGTTAGGAGGTATATTGCTCTTCAATCTGCTTTGCTCATGAAGGGTGAAGCCATCTGCACCTAACAGTGGTGCACACAACGTTGCCAGTGTGTTTGAAGTGGAGGGGGTTGGAAGGCGCCAAACATCTAAAGCAATAGCCACATATAATTCTGTGGCACAGCAACACCCACATCACATACACCGCTCCGACTCATGTCACTTGGGCCCAGACGACAACATGAGACCACTTTCACAATATTTTTCAGGGCCACTTTAAATTCCCATTCTGCCCCCAAGTCTGCCGGATCTATTGAGGGCAATGTGAAAATGCAAAAGTATTAACACCCTGGGTGCTGGACATCCTCAGCAGCCAGGTGTCCTGTGCTAAATAAGTACTAAATCTCCATCGGGTAGATTCCCCCAGCTGATGGGGAGATGCTGCTAATTTAGGCCAAGGATTGGGTCTACTCACAAAAGATGGGTAACTTCGGGTAAGTCCACACGTACCTACTTGTCATACCTGCCTTCCCGGAGATGTGGATGGGAGACCTGAAAACAAAAGCTAGGTGCGACTTGTTGACGCAAATCTCGTCATCAAGTGGGCGGGATAAGGCATATATATTTGCGTTAACATAGCTCTTCCCCACCTACAGGTAGGCACACACCTTTGTTGGTAAATTTGCCTCCTCTTTTGGTCTCCCGCATGGATCGGGAGTTTCCCCAGATATTCCAGGAAAATACGCAACTACTTCTAAATGAATACAAACAAAATGAGAGTGTTGCCCCAGTATCTGGCAGGCAGATGCAAATTTAAACTGGCTTGACCCTGCTTGCATCGCTGATGGATAGACCCAATCAACAGTCTAAATAGCAAGAGCCAATATTTATTTAGCCTGCAGACTCCACCTAGCCATGTTTCTCACTGTTAGGCCCAACCTGGGCCAAAATTAGTACTAACAGGAGGTTGGGGAAGAGTAGGTGGGAGAGACGAGGAGGCAGGGGAGGGGCTTGCAGTAGGGATTAGTGTGGCAAAAGAAGGGAGGATTGCGGCAGAGGTCTTATCTGTCCAGCAAGTCAGGGGTGTCTGAGGAGACCTGATGAGTGAGTACAGAGTGCATCTGTAGGTGGGGTCTTGGGATTGGTAGGTTTATGTGTTTGGGGGACCTGTGTGTTAACCGCCATAGTTTTGCCAAGATATGGTAGGTTATTTACTGTTTACACTTTGAGCTGTATAATATATATATTATATGAGGTTAAGAGGGTAGTCCTGCAGACAGACAGTTGCAGAAATAAAAATGTATACCATGGTTTTTCAATTAAATGTTACACACAATGGATGCAGCCATTTTCAGCCCAACCAATACTGGTCAGAACGCAGCCTATCACATTGTGCCTCAGCAACATTACTGGTTGTAATGAATTTACAGACTACGTTCTCGTAATGATTAGTTCAGCATACAGAATGGCTGCAGACACTGCATAGGTGACGGGTACACTTTATAGTAACACTACTAGTGGATGCATTACATTATCTCTTTAAAAAAATAAAAAGTGTGAAAATCAAAACAGATTTGCTGCGTGCACAAATTAGAACAGAAGAACAAAATAAATGTAAGTCGTTAATGCTAGAGGAATGCTTTGTGTTTGAGTGATCATCACACCTGCACTGAATAGAAAGCAGCCAGTGCCAATGTCATCTCTGCAGGTCAACAGCACAATAAATCTACCAA
>NW_027448643.1:0-21195 GCF_038048845.1 Mixophyes fleayi
TATTCATGATTCGATTCATGATTCATGATTCCATTCATAATTCATGATTCATTTCATTATTCATGATTCATGACTCAATTAATGATTCAGTTCATGATTCATGATTCAATTAATGATTCATAATTCATTTCATGATTAAATTCATGATTCATTTTATGATTCATGATTCAATTCATGATTCATGATTCGATTCATGATTCGATTCAAGATTCATGATTTAATTCATGATTCATGATTCATGATTCAATTCATGATTCATGATTCATGATTCAATTCATGATTCATGATTTGATTCATGATTCATGATTCGATTCATGATTCAATTCATGATTCATTTCATGATTCAATTCATGATTCATGATTCAATTCATGATTCGTGATTCAATTCATGATTGAAATAATTAATTAATTGAATTCATTTCATAATTCATGATTCATGATTCAATTCATGATTCATGATTCATTTCATGATTCATGATTCATGATTCAATTCATGATTCAATTCATGATTCATGATTCGATTCATGATTCATGATTCGATTCAAGATTCATGATTTAATTCATGATTCATGATTCGATTCATGATTCATGATTTAATTCATGATTCATGATTCATGATTCAATTCATGATTCATGATTCATGAATCATAATTCGATTCATGATTCATGATTTAATTCATGATTCATGATTCGTTATTCAATAAATGATTCAATTCATGATTTAATTCATGATTCATGATTCGTTATTCAATCCATGATTCAATTCATGATTAATGATTCATGATTCGATTCATGATTCATGATTCAATTCATGAATCATGATTTATGGTTCATGATTCAATTCATGATTCATGATTCAATTAATGATTCATTTCATGATTCAATTCATGATTCATGATTCAATTAATGATTCAATTCATGATTCATTTCATGATTCATGATTCAATTCATGATTCATGATTCAATTCATGATTCATGATTCATGATTCGATTTATGATTCATGATTCATGATTTCGATTCATGATTCATGATTCATGATTCATGATTCATGATTCAATTCATGATTCATGATTCATGATTAGATTCTTAATTCATGATTTATGATTCAATGCATGATTCATGATTCAATTCATGATTCATTTCATGATTCATGATTCAATTCATGATTCATGATTCGATTCATGATTCATGATTCGATTCATGATTCATGATTCAATTAATGATTTATTTCATGATTCAATTCATGATTCATGATTCAATTCATGATTCATGATTCGATTCATGATTCATGATTCAATTCATGATTCAAGATTCATTTCATGATTCATGATTCATGATTCAATTAATGATTCAGTTCATGATTCATGATTCAATTAATGATTCATAATTCATTTCATGATTAAATTCATGATTCATTTTATGATTCATGATTCATGATTCAATTCATGATTCATGATTCGATTCATGATTCATGATTCGATTCAAGATTCATGATTTAATTCATGATTCATGATTCGATTCATGATTCATGATTCAATTCATGATTCATGATTCATGATTCAATTCATGATTCATGATTCATGATTCAATTTATGATTCATGATTTGATTCATGATTCATGATTCAATTCATGATTCATTTCATGATTCAATTCATGATTCATGATTAATTTCATGATTCGTGATTCAATTCATGATTCAGTTTATGATTTATGATTCAATTCACGATTCATGATTAATGATTCATGATTCATGATTCAATTCCTTATTCATGATTCGATTCATGATTCATGATTCAATTCATGATTCTATTCATGATTCATGATTCAATTCATGATTCATGATTCAATTCATGATTCGTGATTCATTATTAGATTAATAATTCATGATTCATGATTCAATTCATGATTCATGATTCAATTCATGATTCATGTTTCGATTCATGATTCATGATTCAATTCATGATTAATGATTCATGATTCAATTCATGATTCAATTCATGAATCATGATTCGATTCATGATTCATGATTCAATTCATGATTCATGATTCAAATCATGATTCATGATTCAATTCATGATTCATGATTCAATTCATGATTTGATTCATGATTCATGATTCGATTCATGATTCAATTCATGATTCATGATTCATTTCATGATTCATTATTCAATTCATGATTCCATTCATGATCCATGATTCAATTCATGATTCAGGATTCAGGATTCGATTCATGATTCATGATTTGATTCATAAATCATGATTCAAATCATGATTCATGATTTGTTTCATGATTCATGATTCAATTCATGATTCATGATTCATGATTTATGATTCAATTCATGATTCATGATTTGATTCATGATTCTTGATTCATGATTTGATTCATGATTCATGATTTGATTCATGATTCATGATTCAATTCATGATTTAGTTCATGATTCAAGATTCAATTTCATTATTAATGATTTATGATTCAATTCATGATTCATGATTAATTTCATGATTCAATTCATGATTCATTTTATGATTCATGATTAATGATTTAATTCATTATTCAATTCATGATTCATGATTCGATTCATGATTCATGATTCAATTCATGATTCATTTAATGATTCAATTCATGATTCATAATTCAATTCATGATTCATGATTCGATTCATGATTCCCGATTCGATTCATGATTCATGATTCAATTTATGATTCATGATTCATTTCATGATTCATGATTCATGATTCATGATTCAATTTATGATTCATGATTCATTTCATGATTCATGATTCATGATTCAATTCATGATTCAGTTCATTATTCATGATTCAATTCATGATTCATGATTTATGATTCAAATTAAGATTCATGATTCATTAATCATGATTCAATAATGATTCATAATTCATTTCATGATTAAATTCATGATTCATGTTTCAATTTATGATTCATGATTCATTTCATGATTCATGATTCATGATTCGATTCATGATTCATAATTCGATTCATGATTCAATTCATGATTCATGATTCATGATTCAATTCATTATTCATGATTCATGATTCGATTCAAGATTCATGATTCAATTCATGATTCATTTCATGATTCAATTCATGATTCATGATTGAATTCATGATTCATGATTCGATTTATGATTCATGATTCAATTCATGATACAATTCATGATTCAAGATTAATTTCATGATTCATGATTCATGATTCGATTCATGATTCATGATTCATGATTCAATTCCTTATTCATGATTCTATTCATGATTCATGATTCAATTCATGATTGAATTCATGATTCATGATTGAATTCATGATTCATGATTCAATTCATGATTGAATGATTCATGATTCGATTCATGATTTATGATTTATGATTCATAATTCAATTCATGATTCATGATTCAATTCATGATTCAATTCATGATTCATGATTCGATTCATGATTCATGATTCATTTCATGATTCATGATTCATGATTCAATTCATGATTCAATTCATGATTTATGATTCGATTCATGATTCATGAATCGATTCATGATTCATGATTCAATTCATGATTCATGATTCAAATCATGAATCATGATTCAATTCATGATTCATGATTCAATTCATGATTCAATTCATGATTCATGATTCATGATTCAATTCATGATTCATGATTCGATTCATGATTCATGATTCGATTCATGATTCATGATTCGATTCATGATTCATGATCGATTCAATTCATGATTCAATTCATGATTCATTTCATGATTCATTATTCAATTCATGATTCGATTCATGATTCATGATTCATGATTCATGATTCATGATTCAATTCATGATTCGATTCATGATTCATGATTCCATTCATGATTAATGATTCAATTCATGATTCATGATTCGATTCATGATTCATGATTCCATTCATGATTAATGATTCAATTCATGATTCATGATTTGATTCATGATTCATGATTCGATTCATGATTCATGATTCAATTCATGATTCATGATTCATGATTCTTGATTCATGATTCAATTCATGATTCATGATTCGATGCATGATTCATGATTCAATTCATGATTCATTTAAAGATTCAATTCATGATTCATGATTCAATTCATGATTGAATTAATTAATTAATTGAATTCATTTCATGATTCATGATTCAATTCATGATTCATTTCATGATTCATGATTCATGATTCAATTCATGATTCAGTTCATGATTCATGATTCAATTCATGATTCATGATTTATGATTCAAAAGATTAAAGATTCATGATTCATTTCATGATTCATGATTCATGATTCAATTCATGATTCAATTCATGATTCAATTCATGATTCATGATTCGATTCAAGATTCATGATCTAAATCATGATTCATAATTCGATTCATGATTTATGATTCAATTCATGATTCATGATTCATGATTCAAATCATGAATTATGATTCAATTCATGACTCATGATTCATGATTCAATTCATGATTCAATTCATGATTCATGATTCAATTCATGATTCATGATTCAATTCATGATTCATGATTCCATTCATGATTCATGATTCAATTCATGATTCATAATTCATGATTCGATTCATGATTCATGATTTGATTCATAAATCATGATTCAATTCATGATTCATGATTTGTTTCATGATTCATGATTCAATTCATGATTTATGATTTATCATTTATGATTCAATTCATGATTCATGATTTGATTCATGATTCATGATTCGATTCATGATTCATGATTCAATTCATGATTCATGATTCGATTCATGATTCATGATTCAATTCATGATTCATTTAATGATTCAATTCATGATTCACGATTCAATTCATGATTTAATTAATTAATTAATTGAATTCATATCATGATTCATGATTCATGATTCAATTCATGATTCAGTTCATGATTCATGATTCAATTCATGATTCAGTTCATGATTCATGATTCAATTCATGATTCATGATTTATTATTCAAATTAAGATTCATGATTCATGATTCATGATTCAATTAATAATTCATAATTAATTTCATGATTCAATTCATGATTCAGTTCATGATTCATGATTCATGATTCAATTCATGATTCAATTCATGCTTCATGATTCGATTCATGATTCATGATTCGATTCATGATTCATGATTCGATTCAAGATTCATGATTTAAATCATGATTCATTATTCGATTTATGATTTATGATACAATTCATGATTCATGATTCATGATTCAAATCATAATTCATGATTCAATTCATGATTCATTTCATGATTCATTATTCAATTCATGATTCAATTCATGATTCATAATTTGATTCATGATTCATGATTCGATTCATGATTTATGATTCCATTCATGATTCATGATTCAATTCATGATTCATGATTCGATTCATGATTCATGATTCGATTCATAAATCATGATTCAATTCACGATTCATGATTCATTTCATGATTCATGATTCAATTCATGATTCATGATTTATGATTTATGATTCAATTCATGATTCATGATTCATGATTTGATTCATGATTGATTCATGTGATTCGATTCATGATTCATGATTCGTTTCATCATTCATGATTCAATTCATGATTCATGATTTATGATTTATGATTCAATTCATGATTCATGATTTGATTCATGATTCATGATTCAATTCATGATTCGATTCATGATTCATGATTCATGATTTGATTCATGATTCATGATACAATTCATGATTCATTTAATGATTCAATTCATGATTCATGATTCAATTTACGATTCATGATTCAATTCATGATTGAATTAATTAATTAATTGAATTCATTTCATGATTCATGATTCATTTCATGATTCATGATTCATGATTCAATTCATGATTCATTTCATGATTCATGATTCAATTGATGATTCAATTCATGATTCATGATTCGATTCATGATTTATGATTCGATTCAAGATTCATGATTTAATTCATGATTCATGATTCGATTCATGATTCATGATTTAATTTATGATTCATGATTCATGATTCAATTCATGATTCATGATACATGAATCATAATTCGATTCATGATTCATGATTAGATTCATGATTCATGATTTTATTCATGAATCATGATTCATGGTTCATGATTCAATTCATGATTCATGATTCAATTAATGATTTATTTCATGATTCATTTCATGTGTCATGATTTAATTCATGATTCAATTCATGATTCATGATTCAATTCATGATTCATGATGCAATTCATGATTCAATTCATGATTCATTTCATGATTCATGATTCAATTTATGATTCATGATTCGATTCATGATTCATGATTGAATTCATGATTTATTTCATGATTCATGATTCAATTTATGATTCATGATTCGATTCATGATTCATGATTCGATTCATGATTCATGATTCGATTCATGATTCATGATTCGATTCACGATTCATGATTCATTTCATGATTCATGATTCATGATTCAATTCATGATTCAATTCATGATTCATGATTCGATTCATGATTCATAATTCATGATTCAATTCATGATTCATGATTCGATTCATGATTCATGATTCGTTTCATGATTCATTTCATGATTCATGATTCGATTCATGATTCATAATTCAATTCATGATACATGATTCATGGTTCATGATTCAATTCATGATTCATGATTAAATTTATGATTCATTTCATGATTCATGATTCAATTAATGATTCAATTCATGATTCTTTTTATGATTCATGATTTAATTCATGATTCGATTCATGATTCATGATTCGATTCATGATTCATGATTCAATTCATGATTCAATTCATGATTCATGATTCGATTCATGATTCATGATTCGATTCATGATTCATGATTCATGATTCATGATTCAATTCATGATTCACAATTCATGATTCATTTCATGATTAAATGCATGATTCATGATTCAATTCATGATTCAATTCATGATTCGATTCATGATTCATGATTCGATTCATGATTCATGATTCGATTCATGATTCATGATTCGATTCATGATTCATGATTTATGATTCATGATTCAATTCATGATTCATGATTCATGATTAAATTCATGATTCAATTCATGATTCATGATTCGATTCATGATTCATGATTCATTTCATGATTCATGATTCATGATTCAATTCATGATTCAATTCATGATTTATGATTCGATTCATGATTCATGAATCGATTCATGATTCATGATTCAATTCATGATTCATGATTCAAATCATGATTCATGATTCAATTCATGATTCATGATTCAATTAATGATTCATGATTCAATTCATGATTCATGATTTGATTCATGATTCATGATTCAATTCATGATTCATTTCATGATTCATTATTCAATTCATGATTCGATTCATGATTCATGATTCATGATTCAATTCATGATTCGATTCATGATTCATGATTCCATTCATGATTCATGATTCAATTCATGATTCATGATTTGATTCATGATTCATGATTCAATTCATGATTCATGATTCAATTCATGATTCATGATTCATGATTCATGATTCTTGATTCATGATTCAATTCATGATTCATGATTCGATGCATGATTCATGATTCAATTCATGATTCATTTAAAGATTCAATTCATGATTCATGATTCAATTCATGATTGAATTAATTAATTAATTGAATTCATTTCATGATTCATGATTCATGATTCAATTCATGATTCATGATTCATTTCATGATTCATGATTCATGATTCAATTCATGATTCAGTTCATGATTCATTATTTAATTCATGATTCATGATTTATGATTCAAATTAAGATTCATGATTCATTTCATGATTCATGATTCATGATTCAATTCATGATTCAATTCATGATTCATGATTCGATTCAAGATTCATGATTTAAATCATGATTCATAATTTGATTCATGATTTATGATTCAATTCATGATTCATGATTCATGATTCAAATCATGAATTATGATTCAATTCATGACTCATGATTCATGATTCAATTCATGATTCAATTCATGATTCATGATTCAATTCATGATTCATGATTCAATTCATGATTCATGATTCCATTCATGATTCATGATTCAATTCATGATTCATGATTCGATTCATGATTCATGATTCGATTCATAAATCATGATTCAATTCATGATTCATGATTTGTTTCATGATTCATGATTCAATTCATGATTTATGATTCAATTCATGATTCATGATTCATGATTTGATTCATGATTCATGATTCGATTCATGATTCATGATTCAATTCATGATTCATGATTCGATTCATGATTCATGATTCAATTCATGATTAATTTAATGATTCAATTCATGATTCATGATTGAATTCATGATTTAATTAATTAATTAATTGAATTCATATCATGATTCATGATTCATGATTCAATTCATGATTCATGATTCATTTCATGATTCAAGATTCATGATTCAATTCATGATTCAGTTCATGATTCATGATTCAATTCATGATTCATGATTTATTATTCAAATTAAGATTCATGATTCATGATTCATGATTCAATTAATAATTCATAATTAATTTCATGATTCAATTCATGATTCAGTTCATGATTCATGATTCATGATTCAATTCATGATTCAATTCATGATTCATGATTCGATTCATGATTCATGATTCGATTCATGATTCATGATTCAATTCAAGATTCATGATTTAAATCATGATTCATAATTCGATTCATGATTTATGATACAATTCATAATTCATGATTCATGATTCAAATCATGATTCATGATTCAATTCATGATTCATTTCATGATTTATTATTCAATTCATGATTCAATTCATGATTCATGAGTCGATTCATGATTCATGATTCGATTCATGATTTATGATTCCATTCATGATTCATGATTCATTTCATGATTCATGATTCAATTCATGATTCATGATTTATGATTTATGATTCAATTCATGATTCATGATTCATGATTTGATTCATGATTCATGATTCGATTCATGATTCATGATTCGTTTCATGATTCATGATTCGATTCATGATTTATGATTTATGATTCAATTCATGATTCATGATTCATGATTTGATTCATGATTCATGATTCGATTCATGATTCATGATTCAATTCATGATTCATGATTCATGATTTGATTCATGATTCATGTTACAATTCATGATTCATTTAATGATTCAATTCATGATTCATGATTCAATTCATGATTCATGATTCATGATTTGATTCATGATTCATGATTCGATTCATGATTCATGATTCAATTCATGATTCATGATTCATGATTTGATTCATGATTCATGTTACAATTCATGATTCATTTAATGATTCAATTCATGATTCATGATTCAATTTATGATTCATGATTCAATTCATGATTGAATTAATTAATTAATAGAATTCATTTCATGAATTATGATTCAGTTCATGATTCATGATTCATTTCATGATTCATGATTCATGATTCAATTCATGATTCAGTTCATGATTCATGATTAAATTCATGATTCATGATTTATGATTCAAATTAAGATTCATGATTCATGATTCATGATTCAATTTATGATTCATAATTCATTTCATGATTAAATTCATGATTCATTTCATGATTCATGATTCAATTCATGATTCAATTCATGATTCATGATTCAATTTATGATTCATGATTCGATTCATGATTCATGATTCGATTCATGATTCATGATTCGATTCACGATTCATGATTCAATTCATGATTCAATTCATGATTCATGATTCGATTCATGATTCATGATTGGTTTCATGATTCATTTCATGATTCATGATTCGATTCATGATTCATAATTCATGATTCAATTCATGATTCATGATTCGATTCATGATTCATGATTCGTTTCATGATTCATTTTATGATTCATGATTCGATTCATGATTCATAATTCAATTCATAATACATGATTCATGGTTCATGATTCAATTCATGATTCATGATTAAATTTATGATTCATTTCATGATTCATGATTCAATTAATGATTCAATTCATGATTCTTTTTATGATTCATGATTTAATTCATGATTCGATTCTTGATTCATGATTCGATTCATGATTCATGATTCAATTCATGATTCATTTCATGATTCATGATTCGATTCATGATTCATGATTCGATTCATGATTCATGATTCATGATTCAATTCATGATTCACAATTCATGATTCTTTTCATGATTAAATGCATGATTCATGATTCAATTCATGATTCAATTCATGATTCGATTCATGATTCATGATTCGATTCATGATTCATGATTCGATTCATGATTTATTGCTTAATTCATGATTTATGATTAAATTCATGATTCATGATTCATGATTCGATTCATGATTCATGATTCGATTCATGATTCATGATTCGTTTCATGATTCATGATTTAATTCATGATTCATGATTCATGATTTGATTCATGATTCATGATTCATGATTTAATTCATGATTCATGATTCATGATTCGATTCATGATTCGTTATTCAATTCATGATTCATAATTCGATTCATGATTCATGATTTAATTCATAATTCATGATTCGATTCATGATTCAATTCATGATTCGATTCATGATTTAATTCATAATTCATGATTCATGATTCGATTCATGATTCAATTCATGATTCGATTCATATTTCAATTCATGATTCAATTCATGATTCATTTCATGATTCATGATTCAATTCATGATTCATGATACATGATTTAATTCATTATTCATGAATCATGATTCAATTCATGATTCATGATTCATGAATCATGATTCGATTCATTATTCATGATTCATGATTTAATTCATGATGCATGATTCAATTCATGATTCGTGATTTAATTCATGATTCATTTCATGAATCATAATACAATTCATGATTCATGATTCATGATTTAATTCATAATTCATGATTCATGATTCGATTCATGATTCAATTCATGATTCAATTCATGATTCATTTCATGATTCATAATACAATTCATGATTCATGATTTAATTCCTAATTCATGATTCATGATTCAATTCATGATAGAATTAATAAATTAATTGAATTCATTTCATGATTCATGATTCATGATTCAATTCATGATTCATGATTCATTTCATGATTCATGATTCATGATTTATGATTCAATTCATGATTCAGTTCATGATTCATGATTCAATTCATGATTCATGATTTATGATTCAAATTAAGATTCATGATTCATGATTCATGATTCAATTAATGATTCATAATTTATTTCATGATTAAATTCATGATTCATTTCATGATTCATGATTCATGATTCAATTCATGATTCAATTCATGATTCATGATTCGATTCATGATTCATGATTCGATTCAAGATTCATGATTTAATTCATGATTCATGATTCAATTCATGATTCATGATTTAATTCATGATTCATTATTCATGATTCAATTCATGATTCATGATTCATGAATCATAATTCGATTCATGATTCATGATTTAATTCACGATTCATGATTAATGATTCAATTCATGAATCATGATTCATGGTTCATGATTCAATTCATGATTCATGATTCAATTATTGATTCATTTCATGATTCAATTCATGATTCATGATTCAATTAATGATTCAATTCATTAATTCATTTCATGATTCATTATTTAATTCATGATTCGATTCATGATTCATGATTCAATTCATGATTCAATTCATGATTCATGATTGAATTCATGATTCATGATTTGATTCATGATTTATGATTCAATTCATGATTCAATTCATGATTCATTTCATGATTCATGATCGAATTCATGATTCATGATTCGATTCATGATTCATGATTCGATTCATGATTCATGATTCGATTCATGATTCATGATTCAATTCACGATTCATGATTCTTTTCATGATTCCTGATTCATGATTCAATTCATGATTCAATTCATGATTCATGATTCGATTCATGATTCGATTCATGAGTCATGATTCGTTTCATGATTCATGATTCGATTCATGATTCATAATTCAATTCATGATTTATAATTCATTGTTCATGATTCAATTCATGATTCATGATTAAATTAATGATTCATTTCATGATTCATGATTCAATTCATGATTCATGATTCAATTAATGATTCAATTCATGATTATTTTTATGATTCCAGATTTAATTCGTGATTCGATTCATGATTCATGATTCGATTCATGATTCATGATTCAATTCATGATTCAATTCATGATTCATGATTCGATTCATGATTCAATTCATGATTCATGATTCAATTCATGATTCAATTCATGATTCGATTCATGATTCATGATTCGATTCATGATTCATGATTCGATTCATGATTTATTACTTAATTCATGATTCATGATTCAATTCATGATTCATGATTCATGATTCGATTCATGATTCATGATTCATGATTCGATTCATGATTCGTGATTCAATTTATGATTCATAATTCGATTCATGTTTCATGATTTAATTCATAATTCATGATTCATGATTCGATTCATGATTCAATTCATGATTCGATTCATAATTCAATTCATGATTCAATTCATGATTTAATTCATAATTCATGATTCATGATTCGATTCATGATTCAATTCATGATTCATTTTATGATTCATGATTCGTTTCATGATTCATAATTCATGATTCGATTCATGATTCATGATTCATGATTTAATTCATGATTCATGATTTAATTCATGATTTATGAATCATGATTCAATTCATTATTCATGATTCATGATTTAATTCATGATGCATGATTCAAATCATGATTCATGATTTAATTCATTACTTATTTCATGATTCATAATACAATTAATGATTCATGATTCATGATTTAATTCATAATTCATGATTCATGATTCGGTTCATGATTCAATTTATGATTCAATTCATGATTCATTTCATGATTCATAATACAATTTATGATTCATGATTCATGATTTAATTCATAATTCATGATTCATGATTCGATTCATGATTCAATTAAGGATTCAATTCATGATTCAATTCATAATTCATGATTCAATTCATGATTCAATTCATGATTCATTTCATCATTCATGATTCAATTCAAGATTCATGATTCATTATTCAATTCATGATTCAATTCATGATTCATTTCATGATTCATAAAACAATTCATGATTCATGATTCATGATTTAATTCATAATTCATGATTCATGATTCGATTCATGATTCAATTCATGATTCAATTCATGATTCATTTCATCATTCATGATTCAATTCATGATTCATGATTCATTATTCAATTCATGATTCATGATTCATTTCCTGATTCATGATTGAATTCATGATTCAGTTCATGATTCATGATTCAAGATTCATTATTCAATTCATGATTCATGATTCATTTCATGATTAAATTCAAGATTCATTTCATGATTCATGATTCATGATTCAATTCATGATTCAATTCATGATTCGATTCATGATTCGATTCATGATTCATGATTCGATTCATGATTTATTTAATTCATGATTTATGATTTATGATTTATGATTCATGATTCGATTCATGATTCATGATTCATGATTCATGATTCATGATTCATGATTCAATTCATGATTTATGATTCATGATTAGATTCTTAATTCATGATTTATGATTCAATTCATGATTCATGATTCAATTCATGATTCAATTCATGATTCATGATTCAATTCATGATTCATTTCATGATTCATGATTCAATTCATGATTCATGATTCGATTCATGATTCATGATTCAAATAATGATTTATTTCATGATTCAATTCATGATTCATGATTCAATTCATGATTCATGATTCGATTCATGATTCATGATTCAATTCATGATTCATGATTCATTTCATGATTCATGATTCAATTAATGATTCAGTTCATGATTCATGATTCAATTAATGATTCATAATTCATTTCATGATTCAATTCATGATTCATTTCATGATTCAATTCATGATTCATGATTCAATTCATGATTCATGATTCAATTCATGATTGAATTAATTAATTAATTGAATTCATTTTATAATTCATGATTCATGATTCAATTCATGATTCATGATTCATTTCATGATTCATGATTCATGATTCAATTCATGATTCATGATTCATGATTCAATTCATGATTCAATTCATGATTCGATTCATGATTCGATTCATGATTCATGATTCGATTCATGATTTATTTAATTCATGATTTATGATTTATGATTTATGATTCATGATTCGATTCATGATTCATGATTCGATTCATGATTCATGATTTGAATCATGATTCATGATTCATGATTTAATTCATGATTCATGATTCATGATTCGATTCTTGATTGATGATTCATGATTTAATTCATGATTCATGATTCATGATTCATTCATGATTCGTGATTTAATTCATGATTCATAATTCGATTCATGATTCATGATTTAATTCATAATTCATGATTCATGATTCGATTCATGATTCAATTCATGATTCGATTCATGATTCAATTCCTGATTCAATTCATGATTCATTTCATGATTCAAAATACAATTCATGATTCATGATTCATGATTTAATTCATAATTCATGATTCATGATTTGATTCATGATTCAATTTATGATTCAATTTATGATTCATGATTCATTTCATGATTCATGATTCATGATTCAATTCATGATTCAATTCATGATTCATGATTCATTTCATGTTTCATTTCATGATTCATGAATCATGATTCAATTCATGATTCATTTCATGATTCATGATTCAATTCATGATTCATGATTCATAATTCAATTCATGATTCATGATTCAATTCATGATTTATGATTCATTTCATAATTCATTCCATGATTCTTGATTCAATTCATGATTCATTTCATGATTCTTGATTCAATTCATGATTCATGATTCAATTCATGATTCATGATTCATTTTATGATTCATGATTCATGATTCAATTTATGATTCAATTCATGATTCATGATTCAATTCATAATTCATGATTTATTTCATGATTTAATTCATGATTCCTTTCATGATTCATGATTCATGATTCAATTCATGATTCAATTCATGATTCATGATTCGATTCATGATTCATGATTCAATTCATGATTCATGATTCATGATTCAATTCATGATTCATGATTCGATTCATGATTCATGATTTGATTCAAGATTCATGATTTAATTCATGATTCATGATTCGATTCATGATTCATGATTTAATTCATGATTCATGATTCATGATTCAATTCATGATTCATGATTCATGAATCATAATTCGATTCATGATTCATGATTTAATTCATGATTCATGATTCGTTATTCAATCCATGATTCAATTCATGATTAATGATTCATGATTCGATTCATGATTCATGATTCAATTCATGAATCATGATTTATGGTTCATGATTCAATTCATGATTCATTATTCAATTAATGATTCATTTCATGATTCAATTCATGATTCATGATTCAATTAATGATTCAATTAATGATTCATTTCATGATTCATGATTTAATTCATGATTCGATTCATGATTCATGATTCAATTCATGATTCATGATTCATGATTCGATTCATGATTCATGATTCATGATTCATAATTCATGATTCAATTCATGATTTATGATTCATGATTAGATTCTTAATTCATGATTTATGATTCAATTCATGATTCATGATTCAATTCATGATTCATTTCATGATTCATGATTCAATTCAAGATTCATGATTCGATTCATGATTCATGATTCAAATAATGATTTATTTCATGATTCAATTCATGATTCATGATTCAATTCATGATTCATGATTCGATTCATGATTCATGATTCAATTCATGATTCATGATTCATTTCATGATTCATGATTCAATTAATGATTCAGTTCATGATTCATGATTCAATTAATGATTCATAATTCATTTCATGATTAAATTCATGATTCATTTTATGATTCATGATTCATGATTCAATTCATGATTCATGATTCGATTCATGATTCATGATTTGATTCAAGATTCATGATTTAATTCATGATTCATGATTTGATTCATGATTCATGATTCAATTCATGATTCATGATTCATGATTCAATTCTTGATTCATGATTCATGATTCAATTCATGATTCATGATTTGATTCATGAATTATGATTCAATTCATGATTCATGATTCAATTCATGATTCATGATTCAATTCATGATTGAATTAATTAATTAATTGAATTCATTTTATAATTCATTATTCATGATTCAATTCATGATTCATGATTCATTTCATGATTCATGATTCATGATTCAATTCATGATTCATGATTCATGATTCAATTCATGATTCATGATTCATGAATCATAATTCGATTCATGATTCATGATTTAATTCATGATTCATGATTCGTTATTCAATCCATGATTCAATTCATGATTAATGATTCATGATTCGATTCATGATTCATGATTCAATTCATGAATCATGATTTATGGTTCATGATTCAATTCATGATTCATTATTCAATTAATGATTCATTTCATGATTCAATTCATGATTCATGATTCAATTAATGATTCAATTCATGATTCATTTCATGATTCATGATTTAATTCATGATTCAATTCATGATTCATGATTCAATTCATGATTGAATTCATGATTCATGATTGAATTCATGATTCATGATTCAATTCATGATTCATAAATCATTATTCAATTCATGATTCAATTCATGATTCATGATTCGATTCATGATTCATGATTCATTTCATGATTAATGATTCATTATTCAATTCATGATTCAATTCATGATTTATGATTCGATTCATGATTCATGAATCGATTCATGATTCATGATTCAATTCATGATTCATGATTCAAATCATGATTCATGATTCAATTCATGATTCATGATTCAATTCATGATTTAATTCATGATTCATGATTCATGATTTAATTCATGATTCATGATTCGATTCATGATTCATGATTCGATTCATGATTCATGATTCAATTCATGATTCATGATTCATTTCATGATTCATTATTCAATTCATGAATCGATTCATGATTCATGATTCATGATTCAATTCATGATTCGATTCATGATTCATGATTCAATTCATGATTCATGATTCATGATTTGATTCATGATTCATGATTCGATTCATTATTCATGATTTGATTCATGATTCATGATTCGATTCATGATTCATAATTCAATTCAGGATTCATGATTCATGATTCTTGATTCATGATTCAATTCATGATTCATGATTCGATGCATGATTCATGATTCAATTCATGATTCATTTAAAGGTTTAATTCATGATTCATGATTCAATTCATGATTCATGATTCATTTCATGATTCATTATTCAATTCATGATTCGATTCATGATTCATGATTCATGATTCAATTCATGATTCCATTCATGATTCATGATTCAATTCATGATTCATGATTTGATTCATGATTCATGATTCGATTCATGATTCATGATTCAATTCATGATTCATGATTCATGATTCTTGATTCATGATTCAATTCATGATTCATGATTTGATGCATGATTCATGATTCAATTCATGATTCATTTAAAGATTCAATTCATGATTCATGATTCAATTCATGATTGAATTAATTAATTAATTGAATTCATTTCATGATTCATGATTCATGATTCAATTCATGATTCATGATTCATTTCATGATTCATGATTCATGATTCAATTCATGATTCATGATTCAATTCATGATTCATGATTTATGATTCAAATTAAGATTCATGATTCATTTCATGATTCATGATTCAATTCATGATTCATGATTCGATTCAAGATTCATGATTTAAATCATGATTCATAATTCGATTCATGATTTATGATTCAATTCATGATTCATGATTCATGATTTAAATCATGAATTATGATTCAATTCATGACTCATGATTAATGATTCAATTCATGATTCAATTCATGATTCATGATTCAATTCATGATTCATGATTCCATTCATGATTCATGATTCAATTCATGATTCATAATTCATGATATGATTCATGATTCATGATTCGATTCATAAATCATGATTCAATTCATGATTCATGATTTGTTTCATGATTCATGATTCAATTCATGATTTATGATTTATTATTTATGATTCAATTCATGATTCATGATTCATGATTCAATGCATGATTCATGATTCGATTCATGATTCAATTCATGATTCATTTAATGATTCAATTCATGATTCATGATTCAATTCATGATTTAATTAATTAATTAATTGAATTCATTTCATGATTCATGATTCATGATTCAATTCATGATTCATGATTCATTTCATGATTCAAGATTCATGATTCAATTCATGATTCATTTTATGATTCATGATTCATGATTCGATTCATGATTCAATTCATGATTCATGATTCATGATTAGATTCTTAATTCATGATTTATGATTCAATTCATGATTCATGATTCAATTCATGATTCAATTCATGATTCATTTCATGATTCATGATTCAATTCATGATTCATGATTCGATTCATGATTCATGATTCAATTAATGATTTATTTCATGATTCAATTCATGATTCATGATTCGATTCATGATTCATGATTCGATTCAAGATTCATGATTTAATTCATGATTCATGATTCGATTCATGATTCATGATTCAATTCATGATTCATGATTCATGATTCAATTCATGATTCATGATTCATGATTCATGATTCAATTCATGATTCATGATTTGATTCATGATTCATGATTCAATTCATGATTCATTTAATGATTCAATTCATGATTCATGATTAATTTCATGATTCATGATTCAATTCATGATTCAGTTCATGATTTATGATTCAATTCACGATTCATGATTAATGATTCATGATTCAATTCCTTATTCATGATTCGATTCATGATTCATGATTGAATTCATGATTGAATTCATGATTCATGATTCAATTCATGATTCATGATTCATGATTAGATTCATAATTCATAATTCATGATTCAATTCATGATTCATGATTCAATTCATGATTCATGTTTCGATTCATGATTCATGATTCAATTCATGATTAATGATTCATGATTCAATTCATGATTCAATTCATGAATCATGATTCGATTCATGATTCATGATTCATGATTCAAATCATGATTCATGATTCAATTCATGATTCATGATTCAATTCATGATTCATGATTCATGATTCATGATTCAATTCATGATTCAATTCACGATTCATGATTCATGATTCAATTCATGATTCATGATTCATGATTCAATTCATGATTCATGATTCATGATTCATTTCATGATTCATTATTCAATTCATGATTCCATTCATGATTCATGATTTAATTCATGATTCAGGATTCAGGATTCGATTCATGATTCATGATTCGATTCATAAATCATGATTCAATTCATGATTCATGATTCGTTTCATGATTCATGATTCAATTCATGATTCATGATTCATGATTTATGATTCAATTCATGATTCATGATTTGATTCATGATTCTTGATTCATGATTTGATTCATGATTCATGATTTGATTCATGATTCATGATTCATGATTCAATTCATGATTTAGTTCATGATTCAAGATTCAATTTCATTATTAATGATTTATGATTCAATTCATGATTCATGATTAATTTCATGATTCATTTCATGATTCATGATTAATGATTTAATTCATGATTCAATTCATGATTCATGATTCAATTCATGATTCATTTAATGATTCAATTCATGATTCATGATTTGATTCATGATTCATGATTCAATTCATGATTCATTTAATGATTCAATTCATGATTCATGATTCAATTCATGATTCATGATTCGATTCATGATTCATGATTCGATTCATGATTCATGATTCAATTTATGATTCATGATTCATTTCATGATTCATGATTCATGATTCAATTTATGATTCATGATTCATTTCATGATTCATGATTCATGATTCAATTCATGATTCAATTCATGATTCATGATTTGATTCATGATTCATGATTCAATTCATGATTCATTTCATGATTAAATTCATGATTCATGATTCAATTTATGATTCATGATTCATTTCATGATTCATGATTCATAATTCATGATTCGATTCATGATATATGATTCAAATTAAGATTCATGATTCATGATTCAGTTAATGATTCATAATTCATTTCATGATTAAATTCATGATTCATTTTATGATTCATGATTCATGATTAAATTCATGATTCATGATTCGATTCATGATTCATGATTCGATTCAAGATTCATGATTTAATTCATGATTCATGATTCGATTCATGATTCAATTCATTATTCATGATTCATGATTCGATTCATGATTCATTATTCAATTCATGATTCATTTCATGATTCAATTCATGATTCATGATTGAATGCATGATTCATGATTCATGATTCAATTCATTATTCATGATTCATGATTCGATTCATGATTCATGATTCAATTCATGATTCATTTCATGATTCAATTCATGATTCATGATTGAATTCATGATTCATGATTTGATTCATGATTCATGATTCAATTCATGATACAATTCATGATTCAAGATTCATTTCATGATTCATGATTCATGATTCAATTCATGATTCAGTTAATGATTCATGATTTAATTCACGATTCATGATTCATGATTCGATTCATGATTCATGATTCAATTCATGATTCCTGATTCATGATTCATGATTCAATTCATGATTCATGATTTGATTCATGATTCATGATTCAATTCATGATTCATTTCATGATTCAATTCATGATTCATGATTAATTTCATGATTCATGATTCAATTCATGATTCAGTTCATGATTTATGATTTAATTCACGATTCATGATTAATGATTCATGATTAAATTCCTTATTCATGATTCGATTCATGATTCATGATTGAATTCATGATTGAATTCATGATTCATGATTCAATTCATGATTCATGATTCAATTCATGATTCATGTTTCGATTCATGATTCATGATTCAATTCATGATTAATGATTCATGATTCAATTCAAGATTCAATTCATGAATCATGATTCAATTCATGATTCATGATTCATGATTCAAATCATGATTCA
>NW_027448644.1:0-20997 GCF_038048845.1 Mixophyes fleayi
TTATGGGAATGTTTTGATAATGCTAAACCATTGTTTGTGCTTCTTCATGTGCTTCATTTTATTCCATAACAAACTTATTGAAATGTTTCTTTTAGGAATCTTTAGTAGACTGCTACAAGCCAACAGAGGTAATTACTTTTTATTTCCTTATATGTATAATTTGTTCAACTGAAAATAATGCAGGTACTTAATCACATCACCCTTTTGTAACCAGACTAATTAACCTTTACTCTTTGTATCTGTTAAAAGGTATGCTTCCCAACTGTTCTGATTTTTAGGTAGGACGATCCTGATCCTGATTGTTTGTTGACTACATGAATCTGAAAGCCACAGGGTTGTAATTACGGGTTTTGGGACCGCCTAGCACTTCAGAAGGGAGCAAATTCCCAAACATAAACTATTGAGTCAGGCAAGGTATTAACTGTTATCACTTTATGTGACCCACATTTTTTATTCGTTTGGGGTTTTTTTTGGGAAAGGGGGGCATTTGTTTTTTTTGGGGTTTTTTGACAGCATTTGTAACCCACAAGACTATCTGGGTCCTGATGTGTCAATTCCAGTCACTGGGAACTGGTCTCATTCAGAACTTGAAGTGAGAGTTCATCAAAATCCTGTCTCCAACCCATACAGTGTTCATTTTTTGTACAGAGATGGTTACTGAAGACTATTTTACAGAAACACTGCTGTGAGCTGCCTTTCTACTTGTATATAAAAATGCAGAATTCTCAGTTACACACATAATATGCTACCCGCCACTAAACAGCGCTTCTGCTAATAGGGTGGTCCTAACTCATTGTGTAGAGACTATTGGGGTTTAACTAAATCACTATATATTCAGATATGAATTCCTTCTTTAAGGACCTATAGAAGACATCCTGAATGCTATCCTTATTTTCTCCAGCATGCTCGAGGAACATCACAGCCATGCGAGAGGTATTGCAGAGGCTTCTAGTCTCTTCACCATGGCACCCATACTCTGGGATCCCAACCCCAGTCAGGCCCATACGCTCAAAGTTAACTCATCAGAGAGTGGAGCAGCAGTCGTGCTCTCCCAGACTAATGACAAGGATATCCTTCATCCCTTTGCCTTTTCAAATAGGTTCACCTCAGCTAAGGTCAGCTGTGACATGCTAAATTGAATTCATAATAAAGTACCAGCCTTGATTGAACGATGTCAAGGCAAATGTACTCTCCCTGAAGTTGAATCCCGAATGATCCTGAACAGTGAAACCAATATACTGTACTTTCAGATTTGATTCTGAAGGCAGCACTTGCCAAGGTGCCCATGGCACTACTGGCTGCCAGCTGGAGGTCCTGCAATTGGGACACAACTCACAATTGGCAGGGCATCAGGGAAACAATAGATTTGGTCTTCTGGGAATTCTGATAGCTGACTGGAAGGATGTTGTTTCCTTCATCCGGTTATGCATAATCTGTGGATGCACCAATGTGCAATGAACCTTGTCCTCAGGGCTACTAATGCACCTGCTCATTCCACAGGAGCTGTTGACCCATGTCTCCATGGGTTCCATCACTTACACACATCTGTACTTATGGAGGATATAACATTTAAATCCTTGTATGCAGACATGTCAAAAAATACAATCTCTGATTTAAAGTCACCATTTAAACCTCTTGGGTGTTAATGTGCCTAGCTTATCTATACAGATAAGCTACTCTTCTGAGTAGAATTGGCTTTAAATTCTCTTCATGGAGTGGCAATTGGCATCTTTGTAATACATTGTTTCTGAGCATAAAAAATGTCTGTGAGTGAACTGTCCTTATTTGTTTGTTTGTTTTTTTCTTTTACATAAAACGTTCTTAGATTTGTTAATTAATTCGCACTTAGGTTGTCCTTGAAGACTGTCAACGTACCCCTACCCACAGGGGTCTTTCCATTTGCAATCAGCAATTTATTAAAGGTCAAGTAATTTAGAACTAAGAGATTTCAACTGTTTGCAACCTTTGTAAAGCTCTTCAACTTCTCTCATCCAAAAGGTTGGTAGAAGGAAGTTTTGTTTGTCTGGTGCTTCAGAGTCTTATTGAATTTGGCTTTATCCCTCATAAATCTACCTTCTCCAACCCATCGACTTTCCACAATGTCTCGTTTTAGGATTAAGCGGCTTGGCTGTTTTGTTTCTCTGATAGCTACTGTAGCCAAGTAGTTCTCTCCTGTATTGGTGAAACAAAATATGAAAATAATAAGCAACACAAAAATATATATATGTAAGAACTGTAGTAGTCCAAATGGGTTTCACAACCAGATGGGGCTTCGCCAGTGGGTTCTTAAACAGAACCCACTGGTGAAGCCCTAATGCCCAGTATTTAAAAGTTTTTGGCTGCATTTGTGTGATCCTAATTAAAGAAGCTGTTCCAGGACTGCTAGTTCCATTTTGGGAGCTGGATTGGATGCAGGAGAACCAAAATTGTTCGTTTGGAAGCTGTCAAACAATGAGAGGGGGGGGCGCAGTGGATGCAGCTGTCACACGCCTTGGGGACATAGAAAGGGAAGCTGTTGCATGGGTGAGGGGAGGCTGCCTTATGCAGAGGGGAGAGGGGCATGGTGAGGCTGTGTTACAGGGAGGGGGATGGAAGGCATAGGAGGGCAACAGATCCGTTGCATATTTACGGAGTCCAGTTACAGTAGGGGGGATTAGTGGTGGTATGGCATGCCAATGTATACCAGCCCACTTTGATATATATATATACATAGAGATAATATGTTTAAAATATATCTATATCTCAATAATAAATTGAAAATGTCACTTACCTCTAAGCTCATATTAGAGCTTGCTTGCTGTAACAATATGGGGAACGCTTTGCTAGAACTGTTCTGAATTCTACTTGACACACAGACTCAACCTCCTTCAGGGAACACGACTTCACTAAGATTCCTGTGTAATAAAAGCGTGTGATAGTAACAGACATGCCAATACCTCCTGGAATGTCAAGGAGACTCCCGCAATGTAATGTTTTCTCTAGTCTCTCACTAATTCCTGTATCCCAACCGCTATTATGTTTGTTGTTTTTTTACTTATTAGGAACAATTGCCTACTCATATAAAGAAGTGTAGAGTATAACTTGCCCACACTCCTAGAATTCCTGGGAGGCTCTCATATATTCTGGTAGGTCTCTTGGACTCCCATGAGAGCAGACTATTCTCCGCACATCCTGTCCATGTCCTTGTGAAGTGTCTGGCGATGGGAGCGTTCATGGCATCTTGAAGCGTGTCATTTTGGCCCTGCACCCAGCAATTAAAGGACTCATTGCACAACGGCCCTGTCCCCCACAGAAGTTTTACTTTACCTCTGGTTCCAGGAGGTCCCGAAAACTATGGAACTCATGTTGGGAATGAGTAAGCCATGAGTGTCTTTTCGAAATTTGATGGGTGGGCTTACATTGCCATCTCTGCTAACAAGGCTGGGGAACATTGTATAGTGTGAGGCATTCTGCATAATTGCCAAAAGTGGACACCATAGCCCAAACTGGCACTTTTTTATTTTTTTTGTATGGTGTGATTCTACAAGGATGCAAAAACTCATGCAACAGCCTAAATCCATAAGTGGATGAGCCTCCCCCCACAAATGATCCACATCCCTATTTTGTTGCATTAAGCTTTGTTTTTGTTCTTGTATCCACTTCTTCGCTTTCAGTGAACTCCACTGTATTTGAAACACTTGCAGTGCAGGAGTAAATTTAGAAAAGTATATTTCCAGTAAAAAGTGTCATATTTTAGGTTTGTTTTTATTTTGCAACTTTATATGTGACTTTTTTTTTTTCTGCCTCTTGTAAAAAGTGTGTAAAATCTGAAATCATCAGGTGTGCAAAACATTGAGAAATTTTACAGCTGCATACATAAGAAATGTTGCAGCTTTAAGTGTTAATCTGCTCCCGTTGGTAGAAGATGCTGTAAAATACATGCTTTAAGTCCCTGGAGGTAATTGTTTTTTTTTTAAGACAGATTTGTGCGCCTTATTTAACAGTTGTGATTCTCGTTAATGTCTCGTTTTGAGATCACTTAAAACGTCATTTGTGATCTTTTTTCACTTTTTTTTGTGTTTTGAACCTCTTGATGCAGCTGGTTACATTTATTAAAAAGATATAAACCAGTTCCTGGACAAAGCACTGAACCAGTGGCTGCCAATCCGTCCTGCACTGGGGAACACTCTACTGGGCATATTCAATTAGCCTCGTTACTCGCAAAAGTAATGCAGAATTTATAGTATTACCATTATTGTGGTAATTCTAACCCAGACTGAGCTGGTAGCAGAAAGCCAGCGTTAAAGGTACCGTAATAACGGTAATTACGTGCACTATTACCGTAATAACGGTAATAGTGCGCAAGCCGCGTGACTTTTGACAATAACGCGGCCCAATTGAATATACCCCTACGGATAGCATCACAGGAAGCATATGTCTGTTTGGGAATGCATTAGTGATGGGTGTGAGCATATATAAAATCAAATTTGCTGATGGGATTTTAGTGATAGTTTGTAAGATGGCAATTAGCTGTTTGGTATTTTTTAGAGAGAAGACGTCATGTATTTGTATGTTTGAGAAATCCCCTTGTCCTATCTGTGTGTTTTATACTTAATACATGTTGTATTTGCAGGAGCTGTACAAGTACGTCACTCACATTCTGTTAGATGGGTGTTGCTGCACGACACCCTGAATATTACTGATGCATATACCCGGCATTCTTATTTTTTTATCATTAAACTCTTTCTTAATTGTAAGACATTTCCTAAAGCTCAGAGGAGGGTCCCCACCAAAGTACTATTCTTGAGAATGGAGAGGATTTGGTAAACTTCTTAAAGTAAAGTCACTTTATTATTCACACCATACTACTGTATATTATTCACAAGATTGCTTTTTAACTGCCCTTGTCACAAATACCAACAAATTAATTAAAACACACAATTTTACCAAGCTATTTTTCTAGCTAACTAATTCTATTAAAATATTTGTTATTTCGATATATTTAAATTCACAGGCCAAAATTTTTTTATCATGGTTGTTTGACTTTTATAATTATCAATTATATACATTGACAGTTTCTGTGTAATTAAAATTGCAATGTACTAATTTGGCATTTACAAAGCTAAAAAAGTGCCGGACAGCAGAACATAATTTTGTGTGCAAACGTGCGTGTGTCACAAACCATATGACAAACATAGATGCATGCTCGTGCTACACTTTTGGGACCTGCTTAGTGCAATGATTTTGAAGTGCCAATTTTCAGGAAGGCTGTCCAAGATGGAAATGTGAATGCTGGAAATAGTAAAACATGGTCACAACATAGTGTTTGATGTAAATTGTTTGTAGGCAGGTCACATAGGTCTGGGCCTTGGAAAGCATAGTTGCAGGAGCGGCAGCTCCTTTCTTTTCTCTTCCTTTTTTTCTCTAAAGCCATGTTGAATACAGACCATTGAATGGGTCTGAGTCAGCCTCCCAAGGTCACCTACCACATCTGACAAGTTCATCTCTCACAGCTAGAGACTGTCTGAAAAAAGTAAAAAAAAATGTATTGACCACACACTGAGGGTGATAGTACAGGAGGAGGTAGAGTTGCAAGTTTGTCACTGTTGCCCTGTATGTATACAGGCATGCCAGTTTTTTGTTTTTTTTGTTTTGTTTTTTTATTTTATTTTTTAACCTAGAAAGCCAATTAAGCCTGCTGTTGAGTTTAAACAATCCCTTAGTCTATTATCTCATCCTGAGCAAACGGTGCTGTCAAGTATGTTGCAGGTTTCTCTCACACAGGGCCGCCATCAGATATCATGGGGCCCAGTACAAATGACGGCCCCACCCCAAACAGAAAGCCCTAAAAAAAAAAATCTATAAATTATAATTAGTTTGAGATGTTGCAGCTGCTGCTCCCTCTTCTTCTGCAGCGGCGGGAACAGTGGTGTTGACGTCAGGTCACACCACACAATCAGTGAAGAAGGGAACATTCACCATGATCGCAGGGGCAGAGCAATGATTCCCCTGCGATCATGATTGGCAGCTGCCTGGCTGTCACAGGCAGATCACATGATTGCAGGGGAATGATTCCTTCACCCCTGCGATCGAGCATTCTGCTGCCTGGCTGTCATGCTGACAGCCAGCGCTGAAGACAGCAACAGACAGCAGCGCAGACCAGCAGAGACGCAGTGGAGGGCCAACGGAGACTGGAAGACAGCGGGCCCCCTGGGTAAGTATGTGTTACACTGCCGCCCGGGCCCCCTGTTGAGCCCAGGCCCGGGAGCAAATGTACTCCCCTTAACCCCCCTGATGGTGGGCCCTGTGTCTCACACACAACAGCTATACCTCACCAACCTTGGAACTAGGATAGGTGGTGGGGCCACTACATGATGGGGGGAGGTGTGATCATCAATTTTGAAGCAGTAGACCGAGCCTCGCACCCTACATTTACCTCTCATTTCTCTCCTAACCCATTCATTATCTCAGTTCCCAGTGGCACATGCATGCAGAACCTGTTCACTGCTGCTAGGGAAATAACGCCAGTTTCCTGAGATGCGGGGACGAAGCTCTTCTAACCTGTCACACAGTGTGATGGGTCCTCTAGTTAGTCACTAGATTGATACTGTGTAGATCTCAATACAGCCATTGTCCACATGTTTTCTGCAATCATTTTCATCACCACTCTCCTTCAATGAAAGATACATTTGTAGAGGCACTGAAATTGAGCTGTGACCTATTCCTATGTTCCTATGGCTGTGAAAGTGATGTTATGTGAATATAGGGGCCTGATATAGAGTTGGATGCAATTTAAGTAAAAACCACAGACCTTCAATTTTGCATCTTGCATAGTATGCTTAACCAGACACATCTGAAGATGCATTTAGGCCGGCATCAAATGCATATGCGGTAGATTCATGTCATTGTCAGTATGCATCTTGGACCTGCCCTCCAGCATCCACAAGAGAGACGCCTCCTGACAGGTGTATATGCGCAGGAGCATATGTACAAAAAAAAATTATGTAAAACAAAATGGTTACGTTCAACTCTAAATATCTACACACTACAGGCTTGATGTAAAGTGGTAGATTATTGACTAGAGTCTATAAACTCAAAGCTGGAATAAGGCTTTGGGGGGCCCAGGGCACTTAATAATGGTGACTTTATGGTCTAGAATTAAGTGACTAAATTAATAATGGTGACCCTTGAGGATCATAATTACCTTCTTTCTTCTCTTATTTTTCCACACCATAAACAGTGGGTCCTGGCTCTCAAGCTTTGTGAACTTGACTTAAAGATGTGATGCTTAAGGGAGCCAGAAGTCTTTGTACACAATTGTGTCCGGGAGCGGGAGCAGGTGCCGCTGTGCTGCTATGGTAGCAGTGGTGGGACTGGTGCTGCAACTCTGTCCAACCCTGGTCCAGGGGGGCACCATTAGAGAGAGTGGCCTTAGGCACATGTTCTGTCCTCTCCCCCACCCCCCCCCCCCCCCCAGCTCTCCCTTAATCATGCTCTTTTTGTACATTTCTGAAGTTGGTTTTAAGCACTTGCATCAAAGTTCATCTACACAGGTCATACAGAATTTGGATGACATTATCACTCTGAAAAAATGTTGTTTTTTTTTGTAATTTTAGTTTTTTAAGTTTGTTTTTCAATATTAAATTAAAAAAATATTACAGTCCTAGGCCTGTCTATATATGTCTACCATGGTTAAATGTTTATAATAGGTTCATAACTATTTACATATCAAGAAATTTCAACCAGAGGAATAACATGCAGATATATGTACAGTACATCAATAATTTTATTAGACATTAAGGGGGTATATTCAATTAGCATACGCGCCTGTCTGTCAAGTGTCATTACGGTATTGCAACATCGGAGATTTCCCCTGACAACCCTATGAGGGTGCGCACGGAAATCCGCGATTTCGTGGTATTGGGACCCCGTGCCGCTGCGCGTAATCGCAGGCACGAATGCTAATTGGATATGCCCCTTATACTTTGAAATAAAGTTTGGTAAGAAGTGCTATATGTGGAGAGACAGCAGCATAGAATACAAGGGGGAAAAAACTTAAATACAAGCGTACTGTTATCATGACATGCTACGCCATGTGCGCACCCATACAAACATCATGCAGATACCGGCAGAGCATCAATTTATCTTAATCTAAAGACATATTCTAAACTACTATTTTTATGTAGTTCATGTTTCCAAAGTATGAGCAATTAAATAGGATAATTTAATAATAATTATAAAGTCTCACTGCTGTAGCTTTAATTTTAATTTCTGTTCAAGGTCATACATTCCATAGCACAATATACATAAAAACCACCTTGTGCTATCACCTTCTCAGTTCTATTTATGTGGCGGAATGTGAAGCTGACTGAGGCAAGGACTGGAATGATTCAGCTGGGAACAAAACCCTTGATGCTATCAAGCATGATGTAACACCTAAGTTGTTCTCCGTACTGAAATTGCAAAGAAATAGAAACTACTTCTTTACATCCCACACAACATTGCTGGAAACATTGTAAAGTGCACACTGTGATGCATTACAATATCAAGCCTTCAAAAGAAAAAATATTTTTTTATCTTTAAAGTTTAACTCTAAAATCAGAAGAAAAAAACAGTAGCAGAAACCATTACAAGTAACAAACATGGTCCTGAGTGATTCTAACATTTTGATCCTACACCTGGAGGGTAATTAAGTCTTGATGACAAATCCTGAAATATGCTAAACCAGCGATGGGCAACAGTCTGCCCTCTGAGACTTGACCTGTGGCCCCCAGCTCCTTCCTGCTTTATTGTCAGATTTGCTATAGCTGGTAACACTTGTTTAAAATCCCTGTTGATGCCATTACAGTGATTTGTATTTTAGATTAAACTTAGAACAAAAATAACGTCTGTCATGTAAAAAAGCAAACCTTGGCATTCGGTAAATTAACGTAATTGACGTGAGCAGTGTTCCTCAACTCCAGTGCGCTCTGGGACCATTAACAGTGCATGTTTTCCACTTTTCACAGAATCACAAATGAAATAATTACCTGGGAATCTTTTAAAATGTCAACCTGTGATACATCTGTGTTCCAACAAGAATATATGGTTTATATTTGAAACTTAGGGCTAGATTTACTAAGCTACGGGTTTGAAAAAGTGGGGATGTTGCCTATAGCAACCAATCAGATTCTACCTATCATTTTGTAGAAGGTACTAAATAAATGAAAGCTAGAATCTGATTGGTTGCTATAGGCAACATCCCCACTTTTTCAAACCCGCAGCTTAGTAAATCTAGCCCTTAGAGTGAAAATGTATTTTTGAGGTTTTTTTTGCGGTTTTATGTTTTGCGTTGACCTGCCCCAGAGTACATTTTTGATGTTTTATGTTGACATGATAACGCAAATTGACTATGATGATACATATAGGTATGTGATTCTGTACTGAATAGACATTCTTTTAATAATTTGTTTTATCCTCCAGGAATTTATTAATCAACTTTTGTCCCGGATACAAGGAATGAGAAAATTGAGTCCCCCTCAGAAGAAGGATCTATAAACTTGCCATGGCCTTCCCAATCTTACAATATACAGCAAAGTTATCAAGATCACAAGACATTTAAAGGAAATGCTCTTTCTAAAGAACATGTTGCTGTTTTATGGAGGCTAGAGTGGTATCAGGCTATAGTTATTAAAATAATACTCAATACTTGTTTTTGTGGTAGTTAATAAAGTTGTTTTTTTTCCATATTTTTACAAGTTTATTTTGGGCCAATGCTGAAGTAAAAAAAGGTAAATCAAACACAGGTGTTTTATTTTAGAATGTTTAGAGTTGGACTAGTAGTCATGCTTATGGCTACATACATTTGAACAGTACAACAATCAGAACCTCTAAGCCAGAAGAGCATTTGGATTACATTAAATGTGCTCAGGTGTCTTCTCAATTTCATATGAATATTTCTGTACTTAAATTCACAAGAATTACTGCAACAGCCCAGATTTCAGCGGGACCGTTCCGAATTTAGGGGCATGATTGTCCTGCGGGTGGGAATGTTGTGGTGGGAATCAAAATATCTAATGAGTGGCCTAGTAGGCAGCCCTCTGGGTTGTAGCCACACCCCCATCACAATGTGGTCACGCCCCCGGCTGCAGGGGACTGACATGTTGTGAGGTATGACATTAAGCCTTTATTCTGCTAGTGGTCATCTTTGCAATCTGGTTTGTGTTAATGATTTTCTCATGACCCCCTTGTTTTTAATGTATTACTGGTTTTGAATGCAAATAGTATCCAGATCTTATTTGATAGGGGACTGCAAGTGAAGACAAATGTTGCACCTTAATTGACATTTGGATTATTAAAAGACCAATTCTATGCAAAAAAAAGTCACGCCAACACAGAAAAATACATTACAAATGTAAAGGTAAAGAACTTTTTAAATTGTACTTTTGATAATATTTAATATTCTTTTACCTGTCTTATGGAAAGGTAACTCTTGTGGGTTTTTCCATGCAGGTTCTCAGTTTAATGTAAATGGATCCCCTTTCACTTCAGTGTGTCAGCATTGAGAGATTTGTGTTGTGAATGTTGGAATGTATCTAGCTGGATATCGGCTAGTGTTCAAAGCGCCCGTGACTCTGTCCTAAGTGTTTTACTTGGTCTTTTAGGTCCTCTAATTGTTTGTTCTACTTCTCTAAAACAGGTGGCTTATACAAAGGCCAAAACACACTGATTGGTATACTACTACTCCATACATTTGCACATATTTTTATTTCTGTAGTTTGAGATACAAATGTGTTTTGAAAAAACAAGAAATAAATGTGTTTAGCTTTCCAGAGTGTTCGTTTATGTTGCCAAAGATATAATACACCTTCTGAGTCCTCTTGTCATAAGGAGCTTTAAGCTTTATAGTTCATTTCATGTTTGACATGGTCTAAGGATATTACCAGCACTTTACTAAATTTCTGCGAAAGGGCGTTGAATTGGATATATTGCACATTCTGTCTTTGTGGAATTAAGGTTAGAACTAAAGCAATCACATTTTCTTTTATTAGTTAAAAATTTTTTTTTAAAAAAACATTAAAAATGGTGTGAGGTCAGAATTGGTGATATCCCCTCTTCAACAATGTAAAAGCACTAAATTTAATAACAGCTTGTCATGTAATGCTTCTATGGTTCTGCCAAAGTAAGAATGATTTTATAGCAATATATGCACAGTTGACCCATAGTGAAACTTTTTTTTATTTTGTGTGATACAACAGTAGTACACTTTTATTTTTTTGTTTTCTCCTATAGGAACATCACAAAAAAACTAATGCTGATAAAGCATTATATGTAAATGGTGCTCTAAACATGTTTTCAGATGAGATAAATGATTGAGTTTTCCTTTTCACTGGCAAGATTTTTTTTCCTTTTTAATTTTTATTTTGTGTTTTTATTTTGTATTGTTGACTGATTTTCATTTACAAGATATTTGCTGAAATAAACAGTGGATATATTAAGGTGGTATTTACTGTGTTTTGTCTTTTGTCAAGCGCCAGTTAGGTTTTCCTTGTAAATTGCATACATCTGTGAATACAAGCATTTAATTATCTGAGATATATTAATTATATTTCTGTGTGTATTTTGTTGTATGCATGAAAGCCTGTGAAGATGTGCATCCATTGAACTCAATATTTAACAGCAACTATGAGGTGAAATGACAGACAACCAGCAGGTGATGAGAAAAAAAAATCTGTTGATAAAGCAATTACACTTTCTATACCAAAGAACATTATAAAAAGGTTTATTAACTAAATAAAAAGCTTGCGCTGCAATAATGTAATCATCCATATTTTAATCTGTTATTCTGCCCATCCACCCACTAATCAGTTCCTTTTAACAGTAAAAAAAAAGTAGGTTGTATTACAATACTGTCATGTTACAATTGGTTGAAAGAGAGTTTAGGTGTTCCATTGTCCATTGGGGTCTCAAGACTGCAAGGGAGAGTGACAAATGTCCTTGTTCACCTGGAGTTAATTGGCAACATCTGTTCTTAGAATTAACTTTTACAATGCTGCTCACATCCCTCTCCTCAGCAAACAAACAAATACAAGAGGTATTAAAAATACCACATCAGATAAAAATAAAATAAATAAATATATTTATTGCTAATATATTGGCTTCATCCAAAAATTCCTTTGACAATGTACTACAAGAAAACTGAGGGGACACCAAATGTACACGTCCCTGATTGCAGGTGCCCACAACTTGCCACACTTTGTAGTTTCATGGCCTTTTCTAGTGATTCACCATGAATGGACAGTAATGATGCAAGTCTTTCAATGCAGCTCTACAGAGGTTTGAACACCCTAGGGCCTCATTTAAAGCTGGGTCTACATGCATTTTTGTAAAATAAATTCTGTACTGCGCATGCGTATCTAAATGCATCCATTGAATTTTCTTAGACCTGCAGACCCTTATATCTGAAGAAGTGGACCGGTTATGAGCAAGCATAGGTTGAGTATAGCGAGCCCCCTGGAGATGTGGCCTAATTAGACCTGGATGCATAGCCAATTGCACTCTTTTTAATAGGCATATCTCTTATGGATAATAGAGGCTTGGTGTAAAGATGCGTCATGACACCAGCAGCACTTACTTGCCGCTTCTTATTGACTGCATAATAACTCAATTCTGCAGATAGTACTTCATTCGTGGCACACCTATATTAGGTGGTTGCAGTCTATTTGAATTTCTTATTGGCCAGTTGGACTACTGCAGAGAATAAGATTCTTATTGATTTGCAATGTTAAGCAACATGTGTGGGTGTGATCTGTTTAAAATTTACATTTCAATTGAAAATGTGATTTTTGCATTTAGACCAAACACTGTCAAGACACTATTTTGTGTTGAGTATCTGACACATTTGCAGACCCTAAAAAGACCAGTCTGTCGAAGAAAGAAAAAAAAAAAGGTCAAACTGTTCATGATGGGATAACTTATGTTTTTAAAGTTATGTTTATGTTCTGTATTGGGTCCATTCCAATGGAAACATAGAGGGTTTTCCTAACTACATGTGTCACATGCTGCATGGATGTCAAACATTTGTCATAACTGTTTATAAACACACACAGGCATTTCAAACACATTGCACAATTTGAAAAATGATAATGGTGAAGTGTGTTTTCAACATTAATTCAGGGAACTTAACTTCTCTCCTCCCCCTGTTTTTTTTTTTTTTTTTTAAATCATGCACAGCATAATTCTTTTGTTCATGTTTCATGCAGGGTCATTTGATCTGATTTAGATTGGACCACCATGAGTGATGGCAGTAGCATAGGCCTTTTTAGGCTGACTAACACACAGATTATAAGCCAGTTTGGGCTACTACCTGATGCCATACTGGAAACCCAGAAGATTGTTCAGTGACCTTGTGCCCTTCTTAGACATCCACATAGCAATATCCCCACTGATTAAATTATTTACTGTTACATTTCTGTGCCTCTGCATCATTCCAGGCAACAGTAGCTGTGGCATCAGGGATGTCATAGGCTCCTTTTAGTCAGTTACTGAATTGGGTCATACATGCATTCCAGAGACACTACAAATTAATCTTCCAGTGTATGAGAATTCCCGTTTCCAGGTAAAGTGGTAATTTTATCTCATTGCTCAGTTTCTGCATTTTCTAGTGGTCAATCAGTTTGGCTCTGCATGGTGTGCAAAAATGTATGGCACGATCATAGAATACATGCGTGCAGCGCACACATTAAGAACACTTTATTTATTTTTTTCCATTTTAAATATTTCTTTATTTTGTGAAATGCTACAATACATGTAGGTAAACAGTAGACAACAAAAATATAAACAATACTGTAACAATGCTTTTGCATTTCAAGAAATTTTTACATTATGCTCATGTTTGTTTTTTAAGCCCTTCATGTTGGTGATGGACATGGCTTCTGGTGACCTGAGAGCAGTGATGGCTGTTGGAGAAGTGGTAGATGATGTTGCCTCTGGTCCCTGCAGCCCAGGTCACCCCTTTATTGATGCAGCCATATGGCCAAGTTGCTACAGCATTGCTTGTTGGCTTTCTGATACTTCAAGCCAATGCTGTTTTCATTCGTTGAATTTGTGCCTGCATGGCCAACACAATGTCATTGTAGGCCCTTTTGCCAGATGCCAAATTTCACAGGATTTCATTCTGTTCTCGGTGCAGGTTAATTTTCTCTTGGTTAAAGGCTTTCATTGACATAGTGCATTTTTTTTTTTACATAGTGAATGATGTACATTTAGGGAATAAAATAGACATGAGTTTTTAAAACGCCTGTTGTACTGCAGGCTGAAAAATTTGCGCATTTATCTCCTAAGTTTGAAATTTTTCTTGCATCTCTCCAAAATGTTTAACATAGAGCATACTACCTAAAATGCAAGAAGAATATTACCTGGTTACCTAGGTGGACGATGTAAAGGGAAGGCCAAAAATAAAAGCCTTGCTAGTAAGAGCTTAAATATCATTAAAATATTAATGACCTGCATATCTGCCTGGGGCCTCTGCTGTGTGTGGCTTTCAGTAACTGTGTCACCCAGGTCCTCAACATGGCATATATATATATATATATATTAACCCGTGCATGATACTCATGCATTCTAGTCAAATCAAGCTACTTAAGGTGTTAAAAAGGTTCTTGTCATGCATTTGGACCTAGCCCAGGCCTCCTTAGGGGAAGAGCGTTACTTCCCGACGCAAGTGCCCTTTTTTAACGTGGTTTTGTCCACATGTCACCATCTCATAATTTTTCTCCATCACCTCATCCTTCATCTTCATCGCCACATCCTTCAAGCTACTTAAGGTGTTAAAAACCTCCCCACTGTCACCCCCGGCAACCACCAACCACTCCCAACTGTCACTTCTCCTTCAAGAAATATATAGGTCAGTGTATAACTGCCCAGCAGGTGGTGCTGCAGCTTAGTTTTTTTTTTTCCCCCCACACGTGCCACTAGCCATTTATATAGTAGATTTATTTATATATATAAAATATATTATATATATATATAAAATATATTATATATTATATATTATATATAAAATATATTATATATATATATATATATTTTGCACACACACACAGGTCCTGGCTGCTAGGGAGCTTAGCGTCAGTTGTTTGTCTTTGCCTTCAAAGTGCTGGTATGTTGCCACTGTTTTCTCTGCCTGCCTTTAAGATGGCTCTGAAAATCCTGCCAGTGTTTTGTCACTTCTTCCATAGACCCGGAGGTCCACAGCATTGCTGTTAGTGATTTCCTGCCAGAGGGCCATTTTGGCAGCTGCCAGTTGGGTCTTTATTCCATTTCAACAATGCTGGTGATCAAAATTTAAACCTCCCGATACCTGCAAAACAAACCCCCAAAAGACCACCTAATGTCTAAAGCAGCCTGCCTGACTGTCTCTTTATATTATCTCTCCATTTTTAGTTTGCTGTTGGATTACAGTCGTTACTTGAATAATCTATCAAGAAATTCAGATGTAGCCCTTATATAAGAGGCGTTATATAAGATGAATCTCTATTTTTAATTTTCTTTGCTGTAGGTTTTTCATGTTTATTGACGTACTTTACAGTACTGCACCAGCTTTTTTGTGTAATGACATAATCAGTTAAACCCCCTTGTGACACGATGGGCAATCGCAGTCTTGATAGAGTTTGTTTCTTGTTTTTTATTTAAATCCTCAGTTACAGGCATGCATGGAGCAGCTTTGCCAAAGAAGAGCAGCTCACATTATCATTACAGGGCTATAAAGTTGTGTGAAATAAAATCTGCACAACTCTAAGCATTGATTGTTCCAACCAACTCCAGCGAGGTGGATGTCATGATACTGGGGCACCCTCTTTGCAGCACCAAGTCAATGTTTACTGGGTTTCCTTCACCTATCGCACACCTTCAGTACCATGCACATGGGCACATATTTTCACACCAAGCCAAATAAACAAATAAAGAATGCTGAAAAACATTGATAAGGAGTTGCCATTAGAGCTATAGCTATTTTATGAAAGAGTCAAATCGGTCACATTAGTAGCATAACACAGGTATTCGCTTCGACCTTATTTTTATGTAGTGAGTCTCCTCTTCCATTGCTGAGAGCACAGCAGTGGTCCCACTTCACTGTGACCCTGCTTTTGCAGGCACAAGACTCACAGGCAATGAGGATGAATGAAGAAGATTGCTGGTCCTTGCTTTGATGTAACCTCTGCTTCACAGGCAGTCCAGTAGGAGACTGTTACGGCTCACGCCCCATGTTTAAACTCCTAGAACCGCTTCAGAGGTCTTCGCCTATAGGAACCGCTTATCCTGTAGAGCTAGATGCGCTCACAGGTACTCTGATGCCCCCAGGTCTTGTACTCTAGTAGTAGGAGCTGATAACCTGAGAACGTAGCGCAGGTGTTCACACAGAGGTGGAGTGAAGATACCGGAAAAGGTTTTGAGGGTCGCCGGCAATACAATAGCGTCTAAATCCAGGCCAGGGGTCAAACAGGTCACAGGCAAGACAGCAGCATCAGTATCCGAGCAATGGGTCAGGGTCACAGGCAAAACAACGGTGTCAGTATCCAGGCAAGGGGTCAGCAACGATAATAGAAACAACAGGAGCAACAACAGAGCAGGAGAAGTATGCAGGGTAGCAGCCAGCTGGCTATTTCTTAATTTGCGCACGCGCCCGGCTGTCCTGGATGCTGGGGCGCGGCGCTACAAAAAGAGAGCGTCCCGAACGTTGCCTTTTAAACGGCCGTGACAAACCGGAAGTGACGTCCCGGTCATCATGACGACCGACGGGACGCTGGGGCAGGGAGTCGCGGCGGTGCCCAGAGCAGCCGTAGTGCCCGGAGCCGCAGCGGCTCGTGACAGTACCCCCCCCCCTCTTGAGGACGGGTCAAGGAACCCCGGCAACCCGGTTTTCCGGGAAATCTTCTAAAGAAATCAGTAAGTAATCTGTCTGAATGTAGATTCCTTTGCGGTACCCAGGACCGCTCTTCAGGGCCGTACCCCTTCCAATGAACTAAGAAATGAATTTGGCCCTGAACTTTCTTCTAGTCCAAGATTTTCTCGACCTCAAATTCTTGATGCCCATCAATAGATATAGGCTGAGGTTTCATTTTGGAGGAAAGAACGGGTTTCAACAGAGAGCAGTGGAACTTGTTGGGTATTCTTAAAGATTCTGGAAGCTTCAGTCTGAAAGACACTGGGTTGATTTGTTTCAAGATGGGAAAAGGTCCAATAAACTTGGGCCCTAGCTACTTGCAGGGTTGGCGGAGTCTAATATTCCGAGTAGACAACCATACGAAATCTCCAACCTTGAAGGAACAGGCAGAACGGTGTAGGTCAGCAAATACTTTGGACCTAAAGGAGGCTCGGAGTAAGGGCTGATGTACCAACTTCCAGATTCTCCTAAGCTAGGTGGCTGTAGACCTGGATTCGGATGGTTTATCGGCAGACAAAGAGGACAACGAATTGGCTCTGGGATGATAACCAAGGTTGCAGTAGAAAGGAGAGTACTTGGATGAAGAATGGCATGCATTGTTGTAGGCAAATTCAGCCCATGGAAGAAGGTCCACCCAGTTGTCGTGGTTTTTAGATATATGTATATATAACCGCAGATATTGCTCTAGGGACTGATTCACCCTTCCAGTTTGTCCGTTTGACTGCGGAGAGTAGGCATATGATAGGCTTAGACTAATACCTAGCAGGGAGCAAAAAGATTTCCAGAAGGCTGCTATGAACTGAGACCCCCGATCGGACACTATATTTTCAGGGAGACCATGGAGACGAAACACGTGTTTGATTAATAGTGAGACCAGAGAGCGCGTTGAAGGTAACATAGTCAAAGGAATAAAGTGAGCCATTTTACTGAAGCGATCCACGGTTATCCAGATGGTGTTGCACCCGGAAGATGGAGGTAAGTCGACAATGAAGTCCATGGACAAGTGGGTCCAAGGTCTGACTGGGACTGGTAAGGGCAACAATGGGCCAGTGGGTATAGATGGCCACCAGAAAACTCGGGAGATGATTTCAATGGTCTTGGCAATATCAGGATGTCCAGAAGTCTGGTTGTCATGACATTCTGAGAGAACAGCTTTCCTGAGGTGGATAGGTACAAAAAGTTTGTCTGCAGGATTTTGAGGAGGTGCCTGTGGTTGGACTTGTAGGAGGGTTTTTCCCAGTTCTTGCGTAAAGGCAATCAGCACAGACAAGGCTGGGACAATAGGACACGGCTCTGAGACAGGAGTCTGGTAAGAGACAAAACTATGAGATAGGGCATCCGCCCTAAGGTTCCTCGAGCCAGGCCGGAAGGTGATAATGAAATGGAAACAGGAGAAGAAGAGGGACCACCGTGCTTGTCTGGAATTCAACCTTTTAGCTGATTCGATGTAAGACAAGTTCTTATGATCGGTGTATATTGTGATAACATGTCTTGCTCCTTCAAGCCAGTGGCGCCATTCTTCCAATGCCCACTTGACAGCCAGTAACTCTCGATTGCCCACGTCGTAATGTTCTTCAGCGGAAGAAAATCTTCGGGACAAGTAAGCAGAGGGATGAAGGCAATGGTCTTCAAGGTCTTTTTGAGATAGCACAGCTCCTACTCCTACATCTGAAGCATCGACTTCGACGATAAATGAAAGGTCTGGATTAGGATGTCTCAGAACAGGGGCAGACACGAAAGCACGTTTCAAGGCTTCGAAGGCAGATACTGCGACAGACAGACCGATTTTCGGATCAGCTCCCTTGCGAGTCAGAGAGATGGGAGCAACAAGAATGGAAAATGAACTGATAAATTTCCTGTAATAATTAGCAAATCCCAGGAATCGTTGGATGGCCTTAAGCTTCGAGGGTTGCACCCAGTCGAGGATAGCCTCTAATTTCGTCGGGTCCATTGCGAAGCCTTCAGGGGAAATAACATATCCTAGAAAAGTGATTTTGGAGACTTCGAATTCACACTTTTCTAACTTGGCATACAGGTGATGACGGAGTTTCAGAAGTACTTGTTGGACATGTTCTCTATGTTGCTTTAATGAGCGGGAGTAAATCAGTATGTCATCCAAATAGAGCACTACAAAGGAGCCCAAGAATTCTCGAAGGACATCATTAATCAAATCTTGGAAGACAGCTGGACGAGGTATTTATAGTGTCCCGTTTGAGTATTAAAGGCCGTTTTTCATTCGTCGCCACTCCGGATACATATCAGATTGTATGCTCCACGCAGATCTATTTTAGAGTAGATTTTAGCTCCTTTAAGTTGATCGAAGATGACTGAGATAAGTGGCAAGGGATAAGTATTTTTGATGGTTATTTTATTTAACCCCCTGTAGTCAATACAAGGCCTCAGTCCGCCATCCTTTTTGGCCACAAAGAAGAAGCCTGCCTCGGCCGGTGACTTGGAAGGCCTAATAAAGCTTTTCTGTAGGTTCTCTTCTACATATAATTCCATGGCTTGGGTCTCCGGAATAGATAATGCGTATAATCTTCCCTTGAGCAATCTCGAACCAGGGATGATATCAATAGCACAATCGTACTCCCGGTGGGGAGGAGAGTGTCTGCTTCCTTTTTCGAAAAAACATCATGGAATTCACGGTAAGTAAAAGGTAGTTGCTCGGGACCAGTATGGGTAATCCTAATTGGCAAAGACAAACAGGAAGAAGAGCATTTAGGAGCCCATTGAGTTATCTCACCCTTAGTCCAGTTGATACAGGGATTATGGAGGGCAAGCCATGGATAGCCCAAGATCAGCAGTACCGAGGGACAATGAATCAGGTACAGTGAGATAGTCTCGGAATGGAGAGCCCCCATCTTTAACTGCAGAGGAAGAGAAAGATGATGAATCTCACCGTGGTTCAGGCGATTCCCATTCAGCCCGTATACAGCAATTATGGAGTCTAGAGGAATGGCTGAGAAACCCAAGGACTGAGCGAAGGTTAAATCTAAAAAGTTTCCAGCAGCTCCACTGTCCATGAACGCAGGAACAGAAATAACTTGTCCACCATATGTGAGTTGGGCAGGTATTTGTAGGGAATTTTTTGGAGAGATGGCTTGTAGGCCTAAGTGTACTCCCTCCGTGTTCACTTGGCCTGGTCTTTTCCCGGTTTGACGGGGCAGGTACGGAGCAGATGGCCCTTCTCTCCACAGTATAAGCAGAGGCCCAAAGTACGTCTCCCGGTTCGTTCCTCAGAAGACAGTCGATATGCTCCAAGTTGCATTGGTTCAACTTGATCAATGGGGGAAGTTGAGAAGACACAGGAAAATAGGGCAAAGGATTTTCCTTCTCAGCTTTCCTTTCTCTGTAGCTTCGGTCGATCCGAATTGCTAGCTGCATGAGCTCCTCGAGAGATCCCGCAGTAGGATACTGGACAAGGGAATCTTTAATTTGTTCAGAGAGACCCAACCGGAACTGGCTACGGAGAGCTGGGTCATTCCATTCACAGTCCGAGGACCAACGCCTGAAGTTGGAGCAATATTCTTCAGCGGAACGTCGTCCTTGCGTTAAAGATTGCAGCTGTGCTTCTGCAGAAGGCATTCTGTCCGGGTCGTCATAAATCAAACCTAGAGCTTTAAAGAATGCGTCCACAGATTGTAACTGAGGACTGTTGGAATCCAAACTGAATGCCAAAGATTGAGTATCCCCTTGTATTAGTGAGATAATTATCCCCACTCTTTGTTGTGGTGATCCAGACGAGAGTGGCCTTAATTTGAAATAAAGCTTGCAGCTTTCACGGAAGTTGCGGAAGAGTCTGCGATCTCCCGAAAAGCGATCTGGTAAATTCATTTTTGGTTCCACCACAGAAGGCTGAGCGGCTAGCGGAGCTCTTGACGCCTGCTCTTGTACAGCCTGCCGCTGAGACAGCTCTTGGACCATTTGGGACAAGGTCTGGATTTGTCCTGCCAACACTTGAGCCGGACTTGGTTCCATAGGACCGAATTTCAAGACAGTTCACTCACTCCTAGGGCTAGATTTACTAAGCTGCGGGTTTGAAAAAGTGGGGATGTTGCCTATAGCAACCAATCAGATTCTAGCTATCATATTGT
>NW_027448645.1:0-20637 GCF_038048845.1 Mixophyes fleayi
TTTATGATTTATGATTTAATTCATGATTTATGATTCGTGATTAATGAATCATGATTCGATTCATGATTCATGATTCATGATTCAATTCATGATTCAATTCATGATTCAATAATGATTAAATTTATGATTCATGATTGAAATCATGATTCATGATTCAATATATGATTCAATTCATGATTCATGATTCAAATCATGATTCATGATTCAATTCATGATTCATGATTCAATTCATGATTCAATTCATGATTCAAATCATGGTTCATGATTCATGATTCAATTCATGATTAAATTCATGATTCATGATTCATGATTCATGATTCAATTCATAATTCATGGTTCAATTCATGATTCATGATTCATGATTCATGATTCAATTCCTGATTCATGATTCATGATTCAATTAATGATTCTTGATTCATGATTCATGATTCAATTCATGATTCATGATTCAATTTATGATTCAATTCATGATTCATGATTCAATTCATGATTCATGATTCATGATTCAATTCATGATTCAATTCATGATTCATAATTCATGATTCATGTTTCATGATTCAATTCATGATTCATGATTCAATTCATGATTCATGATTCAATTCATGATTCTTGTTTCACGATTCTTGATTCATTTAATAATTTATGATTTGATTTATGATTCATGATTAATGAATCATGAATCGATTCTTGATTCATGATATGATTCATGATTCAATTCATGATTCATGATTCAATTCATGATTCAATTCATGATTCAAATCATGATTCATGATTTAAATCATGATTCATGATTCAATTCATGACTCATGATTCATGATTCATGATTCATGATTTAATTCATGATTCATGATCCAATTTATGATTTATTTCCGGATTTATGATTTATGATTCAATTCATGATTCAATTCATGATTCATGATTCAATTCATGATTCATGATTTATGATTCAATTCATGATTCATGATTCAATTCATGATTCATGATTCATGATTCATGATTCATGATTCATGATTCAATTCATGAATCATGATTCATGATTCAATTCATGATTCATGATTCAATTAATGAATCAGGATTCAATTCATGACTCATGATTCATTTCATGATTCAATTCATGATTCAATTCATGATTCAAATCATGATTCATGATTCATGATTCAATTCATGATTCAATTCATGATTCATGATTCATGATTCATGATTCAATTCATGATTCTTGATTCAAATCATGATTCATGATTCAATTCATGATTTATGATTCAATTCATGATTCAATTCATGATTCATGATTCATGATTCAATTCATGATTCAATTCATGATTCATGATTCATGATTCAATATATGATTCAATTCATGATTCATGATTCAAATCATGATTCATGATTCAATTCATGATTTATGATTCATGATTCATGATTTAATTCATGATTCGATTCATGATTCAATTCATGATTCATGATTCAATTCATGATTCATATTTCAGTTCATGATTCAATTCATGATTCATTATTCAATTCATGATTAATGATTCATGATTCAATTCATGATTCATGATTCAATATATGATTCAATTCATGATTCATGATTCAAATCATGATTCATGATTCAATTCATGATTTATGATTCGATTCAAGATTCATGATTCATGATTTATTATTCGATTCATGATTCATGATTCATGATTCAAATTATGATTCCTTATTCATGATTCATGATTCATGATTCATGATTCAATTCATGATTCATGATTCAATTCATGATTCAATTCCTGATTCAATTCATGATTCATGATTCATGATTCATGATTCAATTCATGATTCAATTCTTGATTCATGATTCAATTCATGATTCATGATTCATGATTCAATTCATGACTCATGATTCAGGATTCAGGATTCATGATTCAATTCATGATTCATGATTCAATTCATGATTCATGATTCATGATTCAATTCATGATTCATGATTCAATTCATTATTCATGATTTAATTCATTATTCATGATTCAATTCACGACTCATGATTCAGGATTCAGGATTCATGATTCATGATTCAATTCATGATTCATGATTCAATTCATGATTCATGATTCAATTCATGATTCATGATTTAATTCATTATTCATGATTCAATTCATGATTCATGATTTAATTCATTATTCATGATTCAATTCATGACTCATGATTCAGGATTCATGATTCATGATTCAATTCATGATTCATGATTCAATTCATGATTCATGATTCATGATTCAATTCATGATTCATGATTCAATTCATGATTCATGATTCAATTCATGACTCATGATTCCTGATTCCTGATTCATGATTCAAATTATGATTCAATTCATGATTCATGATTCATGATTCAATTCATGATTCCTGATTCCTGATTCCTGATTCATGATTCAATCCATGATTCCTGATTCCTGATTCCTGATTCATGATTCAATTCATGATTCATGATTCAATTCATGATTCAATTCCTAATTCAATTCATGATTCATGATTCATGATTCATGATTCAATTCATGATTCATGATTCAATTCATGATTCATGATTCATGATTAAATTCATGACTCATGATTCATGATTCATTATTCATGATTTAATTCATTATTCATGATTCAATTCACGACTCATGATTCAGGATTCAGGAATCATGATTCAATTCATGATTCATGATTTAATTCATGATTCATGATTCATGATTCAATTCATGATTCATGATTCAATTCATGATTCATGATTTAATTCATTATTCATGATTCAATTCATGACTCATGATTCAGGATTCATGATTCATGATTCAATTCATGATTCATGATTTAATTCATGATTCATGATTCATGATTTAATTCATGATTCATGATTCATGATTCAATTCATGATTCATGATTCAATTCATGATTCATGATTCATGATTCAATTATTGAATCAGGATTCAATTCATGATTCATGATTCATTTCATGATTCATGATTCAATTCATGATTCAATTCATTATTCATAATTCAATTCATGATTTTTGATTCAAATCATGATTCATGATTCAATTCATGATTCAATTCATGATTCATGATTCAATTAATGAATCAGGATTCAATTCATGATTCATGATTCAATTCATGATTCATGATCCAATTTATGATTTATTTCCGTGATTTATGATTTATGATTCAATTCATGATTCATGATTCATGATTCAATTCATGATTCATGATTTATAATTCATGATTCATGATTCAATTCATGAATCATGATTCATGATTCAATTCATGATTCATGATTCAATTAATGAATCAGGATTCAATTCATGATTCATGATTCATTTCATGATTCATGATTCAATTCATTATTCATGATTCAATTCATGATTCTTGATTCAAATCATGATTCATGATTCAATTCATGATTTATGATTCAATTCATGATTCAATTCATGATTCAAGATTCATGATTCAATTCATGATTCAATTCATGATTCATGATTCATGATTCAATATATGATTCAATTCATGATTCATGATTCAAATCATGATTCATGATTCAATTCATGATTTATGATTCATGATTCATGATTTAATTCATGATTCGATTCATGATTCAATTCATGATTCATGATTCAATTCATGATTCATATTTCAGTTCATGATTCAATTCATGATTCATTATTCAATTCATGATTAATGATTCATGATTCAATTCATGATTCATGATTCAATATATGATTCAATTCATGATTCATGATTCAAATCATGATTCATGATTCAATTCATGATTTATGATTCGATTCCTTATTCATGATTCATGATTCATTATTCGATTCATGATTCATGATTCATGATTCAAATTATGATTCCTTATTCATGATTCATGATTCATGATTCAATTCATGATTCATGATTCAATTCATGATTCAATTCCTGATTCAATTCATGATTCATGATTCATGATTCATGATTCAATTCATGATTCAATTCTTGATTCATGATTCAATTCATGATTCATGATTCATGATTCAATTCATGACTCATGATTCATGATTCAATTCATGATTCAATTCCTGATTCATTTCATGATTCATGATTCAATTCATGATTCATGATTCAATTCATGATTCATGATTCAATTCATGATTCATGATTCAATTCATGATTCAATCCATGATTCCTGATTCCTGATTCCTGACTCATGATTCAATTCATGATTCATGATTCAATTCATGATTCATGATTCAATTCATGATTCATGATTCAATTCATGATTCAATTCATGATTCATGATTCAATTCATGATTCAATTCATGATTCATGATTCAATTCATGATTCATGATTTATGATTCAATTCATGATTCATGATTCATGATTCAATTCATGACTCATGATTCATGATTCATGATTCATGATTTAATTCATGATTCATGATTCAATTTATGATTTATTTCCGTGATTCATGATTTATGATTCAATTCATGATTTATGATTTGATTCAAGATTCATGATTCATGATTCATGATTCGATTCATGATTCATGATTCATGATTAAATTCATGATTCATGATTTATGATTTGATTCATGATTCATGATTCATGATTCAATTCATGATTCATTTAATGATTTATGATTTATGATTTAATTCATAATTTATGATTCGATTTATGATTCATGATTAATGAATTATGATTCGATTCATGATTCATAATTCATGATTCAATTCATGATTCAATTCATGATTCGATTCATGATTTATGATTCATGAAACATGATTAAATTCATGATTCATGATTCATTTCATGACTCATGATTCAATTCAAGATTCATGATTCAATTCATGATTCATGATTCAATTCATGATCAAATATATGATTCATGATTCAATTCATGATTCAATTCATGATTCAAATCATGAATCATGATTCATGATTCAATTCATGATTCATAATTCATGATTCATGTTTCAATTCATAATTCATGGTTCAATTCATGATTCATGATTCATGATTCAATTCATGATTCATGATTCAATTCATGATTCATGATTCATGATTCATGATTCAATTCATGATTCATGATTCAATTTATGATTCAATTCATGATTCATGATTCAATTCATGATTCATGATTCATGATTCAATTCATGATTCAATTCATGATTCATAATTCATGATTCATGATTCAATTCATGATTCATGATTCAATTCATGATTCATGATTCTTGATTCATGTAATAATTTATGATTTATGATTTAATTCATGATTTATGATTCGTGATTAATGAATCATGATTCGATTCATGATTCATGATTCATGATTCAATTCATGATTCAATTCATGATTCAATAATGATTAAATTTATGATTCATGATTGAAATCATGATTCATGATTCAATATATGATTCAATTCATGATTCATGATTCAAATCATGATTCATGATTCAATTCATGATTCATGATTCAATTCATGATTCATGATTCATGATTCAATACATGATTCATGATATGATTCATGATTCAATTCATGATTCATGATTTAATTCATGATTCAATTCATGATTCAATTCATGATTCAAATCATGATTCATGATTCATGATTCAATTCATGATTCAATTCATGATTCATGATTCATGATTCATTATTCAATTCATAATTCATGGTTCAATTCATGATTCAATTAATGATTCTTGATTCATGATTCATGATTCATGATTCAATTCATGATTCATGATTCAATTTATGATTCAATTCATGATTCATGATTCAATTCATGATTCATGATTCAATTCATGATTCAATTCATGATTCATAATTCATGATTCATGTTTCATGATTCAATTCATGATTCATGATTCAATTCATGATTCATGATTCATGATTCTTGATTCATTTAATAATTTATGATTTATGATTTAATTCATAATTTATGATTCGATTTATGAAGCATGATTAATGAATCATGAATCGATTCATGATTCATGATATGATTCATGATTCAATTCATGATTCATGATTCAATTCATGATTCAATTCATGATTCAAATCATGATTCATGATTCAAATCATGACTCATGATTCATGATTCATGATTCATGATTTAATTCATGATTCATGATCCAATTTATGATTTATTTCCGTGATTTATGATTTATGATTCAATTCATGATTCAATTCATGATTCATGATTCAATTCATGATTCATGATTCATGATTCAATTCATGATTCATGATTCATGATTCAATTCATGATTCATGATTCATGATTCATGATTCAATTCATGAATCATGATTCATGATTCAATTCATGATTCATGATTCAATTAATGAATCAGGATTCAATTCATGATTCATGATTCATTTCATGATTCATGATTCAATTCATGATTCAATTCATTATTCATGATTCAATTCATGATTCTTGATTCAAATCATGATTCATGATTCAATTCATGATTTATGATTCAATTCATGATTCAATTCATGATTCATGATTCATGATTCAATTCATGATTCAATTCATGATTCATGATTCAATATATGATTCAATTCATGATTCATGATTCAAATCATGATTCATGATTCAATTCATGATTTATGATTAATGATTCATGATTTAATTCATGATTCGATTCATGATTCAATTCATGATTCATGATTCAATTCATGATTCATATTTCAGTTCATGATTCAATTCATGATTCATTATTCAATTCATGATTAATGATTCATGATTCAATTCATGATTCATGATTCAATATATGATTCAATTCATGATTCATGATTCAAATCATGATTCATGATTCAATTCATGATTTATGATTCGATTCATGATTCATGATTCATGATTCAAATTATGATTCCTTATTCATGATTCATGATTCATGATTCAATTCATGATTCATGATTCAATTCATGATTCAATTCCTGATTCAATTCATGATTCATGATTCATGATTCATGATTCAATTCATGATTCAATTCTTGATTCATGATTCAATTCATGATTCATGATTCATGATTCAATTCATGACTCATGATTCAGGATTCAGGATTCATGATTCAATTCATGATTCATGATTCAATTCATGATTCATGATTCAATTCATGATTCATGATTCAATTCATTATTCATGATTTAATTCATTATTCATGATTCAATTCACGACTCATGATTCAGCATTCAGGATTCATGATTCAATTCATGATTCATGATTCAATTCATGATTCATGATTCATGATTCAATTCACGATTCATGATTCAATTCATGATTCATGATTTAATTCATTATTCATGATTCAATTCATGACTCATGATTCAGGATTCATGATTCATGATTCAATTCAAGATGCATGATTCAATTCATGATTCATGATTCATGATTCAATTCATGATTCATAATTCAATTCATGATTCATGATTTAATTCATGACTCATGATTCCTGATTCCTGATTCATGATTCAAATTATGATTCAATTCATGATTCATGATTCAATTCATGATTCATGATTCAATTCATGATTCAATCCATGATTCCTGATTCCTGATTACTGATTCATGATTCAATTCATGATTCATGATTCAATTCATGATTCAATTCCTGATTCAATTCATGATTCATGATTCATGATTCATGATTCAATTCATGATTCAATTCTTGATTCATGATTCAATTCATGATTCATGATTCATGATTCAATTCATGACTCATGATTCATGATTCATTATTCATGATTTAATTCATTATTCATGATTCAATTCACGACTCATGATTCAGGATTCAGGATTCATGATTCAATTCATGATTCATGATTTAATTCATGATTCATGATTCATGATTCAATTCATGATTCATGATTTAATTCTTTTAATCATGATTCAATTCATGACTCATGATTCAGGATTCATGATTCATGATTCAATTCATGATTCATGATTTAATTCATGATTCATGATTCATGATTCAATTCATGATTCATGATTCAATTCATGATTCATGATTTAATTCATGACTCATGATTCCTGATTCCTGATTCATGATTCAAATTATGATTCAATTCATGATTCATAATTCAATTTATGATTCATGATTCAATTCATGATTCATGATTCAATTCATGATTCATGATTCATTTCATGATTCATTTCATGATTCATGATTGAATTCAAAATTCATGATTTAATTCATGATTCATTTCATGATTCAACTTATGATTTATAATTCATGATTCAATTCATGATTAATAATTCATGATTCAATTCATGATTCATGATTCAATTCATGATTCATGATTTGATTCATAATTCATCATTCATCATTCAATTCATGATTCATGATTCAATTCATGATTCAATCCATGATTCCTGATTCCTGATTCCTGATTCATGATTCAATTCATGATTCAATTCATGATTCATGATTCAATTCATGATTCATGATTCAATTCATGATTCAATTCATGATTCATGATTCAATTCATGATTCATGATTCAATTCATGATTCATGATTTATGATTCAATTCATGATTCATGATTCATGATTCAATTCATGACTCATGATTCATGATTCATGATTCATGATTTAATTCTTGATTCATGATTCAATTTATGATTTATTTCCGTGATTCATGATTTATGATTCAATTAATGATTTATGATTCGATTCAAGATTCATGATTCATGAATCATGATTCGATTCATGATTCATGATTTAATTCATGATTCATGATTTAATTCATGACTCATGATTCAATTAATGATTCATGATTCATGATTCAATTCATGATTCATGATTCAATTCATGATTCATGATTTAATTCATTATTCATGATTCAATTCATGACTCATGATTCAGGATTCATGATTCATGATTCAATTCATAATTCATGATTCAATTCATGATTCATGATTCATGATTCAATTCATGATTCATGATTCAATTCATGATTCATGATTCAATTCATGACTCATGATTCCTGATTCCTGATTCATGATTCAAATTATGATTCAATTCATGATTCATGATTCAATTCATGATTCCTGATTCAATTCATGATTCATGATTCAATTCATGATTCATGATTCAATTCATGATTAAATCCGTGATTCCTGATTCCTGATTCCTGATTCATGGTTCAATTCATGATTCATGATTCAATTCATGATTCAATTCATGATTCATGATTCAATTCATGATTCATGATTCAATTCATGATTCAATTCATGATTCATGATTCAATTCATGATTCATGATTTATGATTCAATTCATGATTCATGATTCATGATTCAATTCATGACTCATGATTCATGATTCATGATTCATGATTTAATTCATGATTCATGATTCAATTTATGATTTATTTCCGTGATTCATGATTTATGATTCAATTCATGATTTATGATTTGATTCAAGATTCATGATTCAAGATTCATGATTCGATTCATGATTCATGATTCATGAATCATGATTCGATTCATGATTCATGATTCATGATTCAATTCATGATTCATGATTTATGATTTGATTCATGATTCATGATTCATGATTCAGTTCATGATTCATTTAATGATTTATGATTTATGATTTAATTCATGATTTATGATTCGATTTATGATTCATGATTAATGAATCATGATTCGATTCATGATTCATGATTCATGATTCAATTCATGATTCAATTCATGATTCGATTCATGATTTATGATTCATGAATCATGATTAAATTCATGATTCATGATTCATTTCATGATTCATGATTCATGATTCAATTCATGATTCATGATTCAATTCATGATTTATGATTCAATTCATGATTCAATTCATGATTCAAATCATGAATCATGATTCATGATTCAATTCTTGATTCATAATTCATGATTCATGTTTTAATTCATAATTCATGGTTCAATTCATGATTCATGATTCATGATTCAATTCATGATTCATGATTCAATTCATGATTCATGATTCATGATTCATGATTCAATTCATGATTCATGATTCAATTTATGATTCAATTCATGATTCATGATTCAATTCATGATTTATGATTCATGAATCATGATTCGATTCATGATTCATGATTCATGATTTAATTCATGATTCAATTCATGATTCAATAATGATTAAATTTATGATTCATGATTGAAATCATGATTCATGATTCAATATATGATTCAATTCATGATTCATGATTCAATTCATGATTCATGATTCAATACATGATTCATGATATGATTCATGATTCAATTCATGATTCATGATTCAATTCATGATTCAATTCATGATTCAATTCATGATTCAAATCATGATTCATGATTCATGATTCAATTCATGATTCAATTCATGATTCATGATTCATGATTCAATTCATAATTCATGGTTCAATTCATGATTCATGATTAATGATTCAATTCCTGATTCATGATTCATGATTCAATTAATGATTCCTGATTCCTGATTCATGATTCATGATTCAATTCATGATTCATGATTCAATTTATGATTCAATTCATGATTCATGATTCAATTCATGATTCATGATTCATGATTCAATTCATGATTCAATTCATGATTCATAATTCATGATTCATGTTTCATGATTCAATTCATGATTCATGATTAAATTCATGATTCATGAGTCATGATTTTTGATTCATTTAATAATTTATGATTTATGATTTAATTCATAATTTATGATTCGATCTATGATTCATGATTAATGAATCATGAATCGATTCATGATTCATGATTCAATTCATGATTCATGATTCAATTCATGATTCAATTCATGATTCAAATCATGATTCATGATTCAATTCATGATTCAAATCATGATTCATGATTCAATTCATGATTCATGATTCATGATTCATGATTCAATTCATGATTCATGATTCATTTCATGATTCATGATTAAATTCATGATTCATGATTCGATTTATGATTCATGATTCAATTCATGATTCATGATTTAATTCATGATTTATTATTTAATTCATGATTCATGATTCATGAATCATGATTCGATTCATTATTCATGATTTGATTTATGATTCATGATTCAATTCATGATTCATGATTTAATTCATGATTTATTATTTAATTCATGATTCAAGATTCATGAATCATGATTCGATTCATTATTCATGATTCATGAATCATGATTCAATTCATGATTCATGATTTATGATTCATGATTCAATTCATGATTCATGATTCATGATTCAATACATGATTCATGATTCAATTCATGATTCATGATTCATGAATCATGATTCGATTCATTATTCATGATTCATGAATCATGATTCATGATTTATTATTCATGATTCAATTCATGATTTATGATTTATGATTCATAATTTATGATTCATGATTCAATTCATGATTCATGATTCAATTCAAGATTCATTATTCAATTCATGATTTGTTTCATGATTCATGATTTATGATTCAATTCATGATTTATGATTCAATTCATGACTCATGATTCATTTTATGATTCAGTTCATGATTTAATTCATGATGCATGATTCATTTCATGATTCATGATTCATGATTCAATTCATGATTCATGATTCAATTCATGATTCATGATTCATTTCATGATTCATGATTCATTTCATGATTCATGATTCATGATTTGATTCATGATTTATGATTCTATTCAGATTCATGATTCATTTCATGATTCATGATTCAATTCATGATTCATGATTCAATTCATGATTCATGATTTGATTCATGATTCATGATTCATGATTTATGATTCATGATTCATGATTTGATTCATGATTCATGATTCATAATTAATTTCATGATTCATGATTTGATTCATGATTCATGAATCATGATTCAATTCATGATTCATGATTTGATTCATGATTCATGAATCATAATTCAATTCATGATTCATGATTCATTTCATGATTCATGATTCAATTCATGATTCAATTCATTATTCATGATTCAATTCATGATTCTTGATTCAAATCATGATTCATGATTCAATTCATGATTCATGATTCAATTTATGATTCAATTCATGATTCATGATTCATGATTCAATTCATGATTCAATTCATGATTTATGATTCATTTCAAGATTCATGATTCATTATTCAATTCATGATTCATGATTTAATTCATGATTCATGATTCAATTCATGATTTATGATTCATGATTCAATTCATGATTCAATACATGATTGATGATTCAATTTATGATTCAATATATGATTCACTTCATGATTCATGATTCAAATCATGATTCATGATTCAATTAATGATTCATGATTTCAAATCATGATTCATGATTCAATTCATGATTCATGATTCAATTCATGATTCAACTCATAATTCATGATTCAATCCATGATTCAATTCATGATTCATGATTCAATTCATGATTCATGATTCATGATTCAATTCATGATTCATGATTCATGATTCAATTCATGATTCACGATTCAAATCATGATTAATGATTAATGATTTGATTCATGATTCAATTCATGATTCAATTCATGAATCACGATTTGATTCATGGTTCATGATTCATATCATGATTAATGATTCATGATTCGATTCATGATTCAATTCATGATTCAATTCATGAATCACGATTTGATTCATGATTCATGATTCATTTCATGATTCATGATTCATTTCATGATTCATGATTTAATTTATGATTCAATTCATGATTCAAATCATAATTCATGATTCATGATACAATTCATGATTCATGATTAAAATCATAATTCATGATTCATGATTCAATTCATGATTCATGATTCAATTCATGATTCATGATTCAATTCATGATTCATGATTCATTTTTCGATTCATGATTTATGAATCCTGATTCATGATTCATGATTCGATTCATGATTCATGATTTATGAATCATGATTCGATTCATGATTCATGAATCATGATTCGATTCATGATTCATGATTCATGATTAGATTTATGATTCATGATTCAATTCATAATTCATTTAATGATTTATGATTTATGATTTAATTCATGATTTATTATTCGATTTATGATTTATGATTAATGAATCATGATTCAATTTATGATTCATGATTCATGATTCAATTCATGATTCATGATTCATGATTCATGAATCAATTCATGATTAATGGTTCAATTCATGATTCATGATTCAATTCATGATTCAATTCATAAATCATGATTCAATTCATGATTCGGTTCATGATTCAATTCATGATTTATGATTCATGATTCATGATTCAATTCATAATTCATGATTCAATTCATGATTCATGATTCAATTCATGATTCAATTCATGATTCAATTCATGATTCAATTCATGATTCATGATTCAATTCATGATTCATGATTCAATTCATGATTCATGATTTAATATATGATTCAATTCATGATTCATGATTCAAATCATGATTTATGATTTTATTCATTATTTATGATTTGATTCAAGATTCATGATTCATGAATCATGATTCGATTCATGATTCATGATTCAGGATTCGATTCATGATTCAATTCATGATTCAATTCATGAATTAAGATTTGATTCATGATTCATGATTCATATCATGATTAATGATTCATGATTCGATTCATGATTCAATTCATGATTCAATTCATGAATCACGATTTGATTCATGATTCATGATTCATTCATGATTCATGATTCAATACATGATTCAATTCATGATTCAAATCATAATTCATGATTCATGATTCAATTCATGATTCATGATTAAAATCATAATTCATGATTCATGATTCAATTCATGAGTCATGATTCAATACATGATTCATGATTCATTTTTCGATTCATGATTCATGATTCAATTCATGATTAAATTCATGATTCATGATTAAATTCATGATTCATGACTCATGATTCAATTCATGAATTATGAATACTGATTCATGATTCATGATTCGATTCATGATTCATGATTTATGAATCATGATTCGATTCATGATTCATGAATCATGATTCGATTCATGATTCATGATTCATGATTTGATTCATGATTCATGATTCAATTAATGAATCATGATTAAATTGATGATTCATTTCATGATTCATGATTCAATTAATGAATCATGATTTAATTCATGATTCATGATTCATTTCATGATTCATGATTCAATTAATTATTCAATTCATGATTCATGATTCAATTCATGATTCATGATTCAATTCATGATTCAATTCATGATTTATGATTCAATTCATGATTCATGATTCAATTCATGATTCATGATTAAATTCATGATTCATGATTCAATTAATGATTCAATATATGATTCAATTCATGATTTATGATTGAAATCATGATTCATGATTCAATTCATGATTCATGATTCAATTCATAATTCATGATTCACGATTCAATTCGTGATTCAAATCATGATTGATGATTCATGATTCAATTCATGATTCATGATTCATGTTTCATGATTCAATTCATGATTCATGGTTCAATTCATGATTCATGATTCATGATTCACGATTCAATTCATGATTCAAATCATGATTCATGATTCAATTCGAGATTCATGATTCATGATTCATGATTCAATTCATGATTCATGGTTCAATTCATGATTCATGATTCAATTCATGATTCAATTCATGATTTATGATTCATGATTCATGATTCAATTCATGATTCATGATTCAATTCATGATTCATGATTCAATTCATGATTCAATTCATGATTTAATTAATGATTCAATTCATGATTCAATTTATGATTCATGATTCATGATTCAATTCATGATTTATGATTCATGATTCATTTCATGATTCATGATTCAATTAATGAATCATGATTAAATTCATGATTCATGATTCATTTCATGATTCATGATTAATGATTCAATTCATGATTCATGATTCAATTAATTATTCAATTCATGATTCATGATTCAATTCATGATTCATGATTCAATTCATGATTCAATTCATGATTCATGATTCAATTCATGATTTATGATTAAATTCATGATTCATGATTCAATTAATGATTCAATATATGATTCAATTCATGATTCATGATTGAAATCATGATTCATGATTCAATTCATGATTCATGATTCAATTCATGATTCATGATTCATGATTCATGATTCAATTCATGATTCATGGTTCAATTCATGATTCATGATTCAATTCATGATTCAATTCATAAATCATGATTCAATTCATGATTCATGATTCATGATTCAATTCATGATTCAATTCATGATTTATGATTCATGATTCATGATTCAATTCATGATTCATGATTCAAATTCATGATTCATGATTCAATTCATGATTCATGATTCAATTCATGATTCAATTCATGATTCAACTCATGATTCAATTCATGATTCAATTCATGATTTAATTCATGATTCATGATTCATGATTCAATTCATGATTCGTGATTCATGATTCAATTCATGATTCAATTTATGATTCTTGATTCAATTCATGATTCATGATTTAATATATGATTCAATTCATGATTCATGATTCAAATCATGATTTATGATTTTATTCATTATTTATGATTTGATTCAAGATTCATGATTCATGAATCATGATTCGGTTCATGATTCAATTCATGATTCAATTCATGAATCACGATTTGATTCATGATTCATGATTCATTTCATGATTCAATATATGATTCAATTCATGATTCAAATCATAATTGATGATTCATGATTCAATTCATGATTCATGATTAAAATCATAATTGATGATTCATGATTCAATTCATGATTCATGATTCAATTCATGATTCATGATTCATTTTTCGATTCATGATTCATGATTCATGATTCAATTCATGATTCCTGATTCATGATACATGATTCATGATTCAATTCATGATTCATGATTCATGATTCAATTCATGATTCATGAATCAATTCATGACTCATGATTCAATTCATGATTTATGAATCCTGATTCATGATTAATGATTCGATTCATGATTCATGATTTATGAATCATGATTCGATTCATGATTCATGAATCATGATTCGATTCATGATTCATGATTCATGATTTGATTTATGATTCATGATTCAATTCATAATTCATTTAATGATTTATGATTTATGATTTAATTCATGATTTATTATTCGATTTATGATTCATGATTAATGAATCATGATTCAATTTATGATTCATGATTCATGAATCATGATTCGATTCATGATTCATGATTCATGATTTGATTCATGATTCATGATTCAATTAATGAATCATGATTAAATTCATGATTCATTTCATGATTCAATTCATGATTCAATTCATGATTCATGATTCATGATTCAATTCATGATTCATGATTCATGATTCATTTCATGATTCATGATTCAATTCATGATTCATGATTCATGATTCAATTCATGACTCATGATTCATGATTCAAGATTTAATTCATGATTTCATGATTTAATTCATGATTCATGATTCAATTCATGATTCATTTCATGATTCAAGATTTACGATTCAATTCATGATTCATGATTCAATTCATGATTCATCATCATCATCATCATCATCATTTATTTATATAGCGCCAACATATTCCGTAGCGCTTTACAATTGGGGACAAACGTAATAAACTAATACACAAACTGGGTAAAACAGACAAAGAGGTGAGAAGGCCCTGCTCGCAAGCTTACAATCTATGGGACAATGGGAGATTGACACATGAGGTTAAGTATACATTTTGCATCTTGGCCCAGCCAGACTGCAAAGGTAGGGTGACTCATAAGCTAAATGATCCTGTCACACAACAATGTTGGTCCGGGGGTAGTTGTCTTGTGTGAAATTGTGTAACAGGCTAAAGGTAGTGAGGTTAAGATGGTGGTTGAGGAATATTATAAGCTTGTCTGAATAGGTAGGTTTTCAGAGAACGCTTGAAAGTTTGTAGAACAGAGGAGAGTCTTATTGTGCGAGGGAGAGAGTTCCATAGAGTGGGTGCAGCCCGAAAAAAGTCCTGTAACCGGGAATGGGAGGATGTAATGAGGGTGGATGAGAGACGCAGATCTTTTGCAGAACGGAGTTGCCGAGTTGGGAGATATTTTGAGACAAGAGAGGAGATGTATGTTGGTGCAGCTTTGTTGATGGCCTTGTAGGTTAGTAAAAGTATTATATTGGATTCGGTAGAAGACAGGCAGCCAGTGTAGAGACATACAGAGTGATTCAACAGAGGAATAGTTATTTGCAAGGAAAATCAGTCTTGCCGAAGCATGCAAAATAGATTTTAGGGGTTTGAGTCTGTTTTTGGGAAGACCAGTAAGGAGGGAATTGCAATAGTCAATGCGGGAGATGATTAGTGCATGAATTAAGGTTTTAGCAGTGTCTTGTGTGAGATATGTGCGGATTCTGGAAATGTTCTTTAGATGTATGTAACATGATTTAGATATAGAGTCAATGTGGGGAACAAAGGATAGGCGTGAATCAAGGATTACACCTAGGCAGCGAGCTTGTGGGGTGGCATTTATGGTCATGTTATCAACAGAGATAGAAATGTCAGGTATGCTCTTGTTGGCGGGTGGGAATATTATTAACTCTGTTTTAGAAAGATTAAGTTTGAGTTGACGAGAGGCCATCCAAGATGAAATGGCAGAAAGACAGTCAGTTACACGGGACAACACAGATGTCGAGATATCAGGAGAGGATAGATAGATTTGGGTATCATCCGCATAGAGATGATACTGAAAGCCAAAGGAACTTATTAGATTTCCAAGAGAAGCGGTATAGATAGAGAACAGCAGAGGACCTAGCACCGAGCCTTGTGGTACTCCAACTGATAGGGGAAGCGGAGCAGAGGTGGCTCCAGAGAAATTAACAGTGAAAGAGCGATTAGAGAGGTAAGATGAGAACCAGGATAGAACTGTGTCTTGAAGACCTAGGGATTGCAGCGTTTGTATGAGAAGAGAGTGGTCAACGGTGTCAAATGCAGCCGAGAGATCAAGGAGAATTAGGAGAGAGTAATGGCGTTCAGTCTTAGCAGTGATCAGATCATTAACAACCTTGGTCAGCGCAGTCTCTGTGGAGTGTTGAGAACGAAAGCCAGACTGAAGAGGATCCAACAGGTTGTTTGCGGAAAGAAAGCGTGTGAGGCGAGTGTAGGCAAGTCTCTCTAGAAGCTTGGAGGGGCAAGGGAGCTGAGAGATGGGACGGTAATTTGAGAGAGAGTTTGGGTCGGAGTTTTGTTTTTTTAGAATAGGAGTAATCACTGCATGCTTGTATAGTGATGGAAAGATGCCAGTAGAGAGTGAGAGATTACAGATTTGAGTTAGAGGTGAAATGAGCACAGAAGACAGGGATCTACCAATTTGCGAGGGAATAGGATCAAGAGGACAGGAGGTAGAGTAGGAAGATAAGAAGAGCGTAGAAATTTCCTCTTCATTTGTGGGGTCAAATGAAGAAAGGGTGTCAGAGGGTAGTGGGAAGGAAATGAGCTGATGGCTTGTTGAGGAAGAGGATACCATTTCTAGTCTGATCTTGTCAATCTTGTCCTTGAAGTAGGAAGCAAGATCCTGAGCACTGATAGTAGATGGAGGGTTCGGGGTGGGAGGATTGAGAAGATGATTAAATGTATTGAAAAGGCGTTTGGGGTTAGAAGCCTGAGCATAGATAAGAGATTGAAAGTATGTTTGTTTTGCAGTGTCCAGAGCATTTCGATAGGAGTGGTAGACAGAAGTATATGTGAAGAAGTCATTAGAGCTTCGAGATTTACGCCAGTGACGTTCTGCTTTACGGGACAGTTTTTGAAGATTTCGTGTTGCTTTGGTGTGCCACGGTTGACATCGAAGTCGACGTGTAGTATGAAGTGTCGCTGGAGCCACTTGATCAAGGGCCGTTGCTAAGGTTAGGTGAAAATGAGGTACTGCCATCTCAGGGGATGAGAATGTAGAGATAGGGGAGAGAAGGTGTTGGAGAGAGGTGGAAAATTGTTGAAGATTAATAGAATTAAGATTTCTACGAGTATGAGGAGGCTTGGTTGAGTTAGACAGTAGAGAGGTTAGAGCAGTGGGGGTGAGAGTGTAGCTGATAAGGTGATGATCCGAGAGGGGGAAGGGTGTATTAATAAAATTAGAAACTGAGCATAGTCTAGAGAAAACAAGATCAAGGCAGTGGCCATCCTTATGAGTAGATGATTCAATCCACTGGGAGAGGTCAAGTGAGGATGTTAGAGAGAGTAGTTTGGAAGCAGCTTTGGAAGGTGGGTTATCAATGGGGATGTTGAAGTCACCCATGATGATGGTGGGGATGTCTGAAGATAAGAAGTGAGGGAGCCATGCAGAGAAATCCTCAATAAATTGTTGGTGTGCTCCAGGGGGACGATAGATCACCGCAACACGTAGGGAGAATGGATTAAAAATGCGAATAGCATGTACTTCAAAAGATGTGAACGTGAGTGATGGGACATTTGGTAGAACTGTGTATGTGCACTGTGGGGAGAGAAGTAGTCCAACCCCACCTCCTTGTCTGCCTTCAGGTCTGGAGGTGTGGGTGAGATGGAGGCCACCATGTGAAAGTGCTGCAGGTGAGGCAGTGTCTGATTGCATGAGCCATGTTTCTGTTATTGCCAGAAGGTTGAGGTTTTTTGAGAGGAAGAGATCATGAACGGAGGTAAGTTTGTTACAAACAGAGCGTGCATTCCAAAGGGCACATTTAAAGGACTTGGGAAGAGAGGGGAGACAGGTGATGTGTTTGAGGTTTGCTATAGAACGGTAGTGTTCTGATGTATGTGTGTGTGAGGAGTGTGGGGGACCTGGATTAGGTGATATATCACCAGCTAATAGAAGCAGAGTGAGCGAAAGATAGGCAAGGGGATTGTAAGATGTGTGGCCTTTTATTTTCTGGCGACAGGTGGAGGCTGTACTTGTTAGAGATAATAAATAGGACAACAGTTCATGGGTGTTAAATAGAGGTGAGTGGAGTAATGCAGGTGCAATATGAACAAATTTGTGTGTTGGTGGAGGGGTGAAAGATGACACAGTCCTAAAGATCATGCCATGAAAGGAGACTAAGAAAAGCAATTTGTGAAACATTGTGATAAAAGGGGTAAAAGCAAAAAGCAAGGGTATTTTAAGAATTACCTCTTAGCAGTATTCCATATAAATAGACAAGTAGTGCAGAAATAGGCTGTGGCAGATGGTGCTTATTGCTGGGAGTAAAAGCAAGTCAAATGTAGTCCAATGTTTGTCCAACTGTGTTGTCTAACTGTGCATTTTCGTCCACTTTGTGAGAAAATCCCACTTAGTGCAGAAATCACACACGTCTAACCCCACATACGTCTCCCCATAGAATGAAGCTAAGATGTAGTCAGTCTCATTTAGGAATAAACTACAGATGTGCTAATTGGTCAGCTAATCAAAGGAAAAGAAAACATTTGTGGGAAAGGATAGAGGAGGCCAGATACCTATCATAAATTAGGCAGCAATAAAAGACTGTGCCAACCTAAGTTTAAACAGATAACAGTTTCCTATAACATACTTAAACACAGATTGCAGGGATGAAATTCACAGAATAATGATCAGAGTAGTAGTAGCAGCATGGATGAACATACTTAAACACAGATTGCAGGGATGAAATTCACAGAA
>NW_027448646.1:0-20417 GCF_038048845.1 Mixophyes fleayi
TCGCTTTTTTACACTCCGGTCTCCCTTTCTCTTGGAAACAATGACTTACATCAATTCTTTTACATAATTCTTGTTTCTCATGACATTTCTAACATTTCCCACAATTATCAACTTTCTAAGTCTTTCTGAGCAAGAGAAATCGCAAAACATAGTCATTTCTTCATTGCCGTCCAAAAACAACGCTTTTTTACACTCCTGTCTCCTTTCTCTTGGAAACAATGACTTACATCAATTCTTTTAAATAATTCTTGTTTCTCTCATGACATTTCTAACATTGCCCACAATTATCAACTTTCTAAGTCTTTCTGAGCAGGAGAAATCGCAAAACATAGTCATTTCTTCATTGCCGTCCAAAAACAACGCTTTTTTACACTCCTGTCTCCCTTTCTCTTAAAACAATGACTTACATCAATTCTTTTACATAATTCTTGTTTCTCATGACATTTCTAACATTGCCCACAATTATCAACTTTCTAAGTCTTTCTGAGCAGGAGAAATCGCAAAACATAGTCATTTCTTCATTGCCGTCCAAAAACAACGCTTTTTTACACTCCTGTCTCCCTTTCTCTTGGAAACAATGACTTACATCAATTCTTTTGCATAATTCTTGTTTCTCATGACATTTCTAACATTGCCCACAATTATCAACTTTCTAAGTCTTTCTGAGCAGGAGAAATCGCAAAACATAGTCATTTCTTCATTGCCGTCCAATAACCACGCTTTTTTACACTCCTGTCTCCCTTTCTCTTGGAAACAATGACTTATATCAATTCTTTTACATAATTCTTGTTTCTCATGACATTTCTAACATTGCCCACAATTATCAACTTTCTAAGTCTTTCTGAGCAAGAGAAATCGCAAAACAGTCATTGCTTCATTGGCGTCCAAAAACAACGCTTTTTTACACTCCTGTCTCCCTGTCTCTTGGAAACAATGACTTACATCAATTCTTTTACATAATTCTTGTTTCTCATGACATTTCTTACATTGCCCACAATTATCAACTTTCTAAGTCTTTCTGAGCAGGAGAAATCGCAAAACATAGTCATTTCTTCTTTGCCGTCCAAAAACAACGCTTTTTTACACTCCTGTCTCCCTTTCTCTTGGAAACAATGACTTACATCAATTCTTTTACATAATTCTTGTTTCTCATGACATTTCTAACATTGCCCACAATTATCAACTTTCTAAGTCTTTCTGAGCAAGAGAAATCGCAAAACAGTCATTTCTTCATTGCCGTCCAAAAACAACGCTTTTTTACACTCCTGTCTCCCTTTCTCTTGGAAACAATGACTTACATCAATTCTTTTACATAATTCTTGTTTCTCATGACATTTCTAACATTGCCCACAATTATCAACTTTCTAAGTCTTTCTGAGCAAGAGAAATCGCAAAACAGTCATTTCTTCATTGCCGTCCAAAAACAACGCTTTTTTACACTCCGGTCTCCCTTTCTCTTGGAAACAATGACTTACATCAATTCTTTTACATAATTCTTGTTTCTCATGACATTTCTAACATTGCCCACAATTATCAACTTTCTAAGTCTTTCTGAGCAGGAAAAATCGCAAAACATAGTCATTTCTTCATTGCCGTCCAAAAACAATGCTTTTTTACACTCCGGTCTCCCTTTCTCTTGGAAACAATGACTTACATCAATTCTTTTACATAATTCTTGTTTCTCATGACATTTCTAACATTGCCCACAATTATCAACTTTCTAAGTCTTTCTGAGCAAGAGAAATCGCAAAACAGTCATTTCTTCATTGCCGTCCAAAAACAACGCTTTTTTACACTCCGGTCTCCCTTTCTCTTGGAAACAATGACTTACATCAATTTTTTTACATAATTCTTGTTTCTCATGACATTTCTAACATTTCCCACAATTATCAACTTTCTAAGTCTTTCTGAGCAGGAGAAATCGCAAAACATAGTCATTTCTTCATTGCCGTCCAAAAACAACGCTTTTTTACACTCCTGTCTCCCTTTCTCTTGGAAACAATGACTTATATCAATTCTTTTACATAATTCTTGTTTCTCATGACATTTCTAACATTGCCCACAATTATCAACTTTCTAAGTCTTTCTGAGCAGGAAAAATCGCAAAACATAGTCATTTCTTCATTGCCGTCCAAAAACAATGCTTTTTTACACTCCGGTCTCCCTTTCTCTTGGAAACAATGACTTACATCAATTCTTTTACATAATTCTTGTTTCTCATGACATTTCTAACATTGCCCACAATTATCAACTTTCTAAGTCTTTCTGAGCAAGAGAAATCGCAAAACAGTCATTTCTTCATTGCCGTCCAAAAACAACGCTTTTTTACACTCCGGTCTCCCTTTCTCTTGGAAACAATGACTTACATCAATTCTTTTACATAATTCTTGTTTCTCATGACATTTCTAACATTTCCCACAATTATCAACTTTCTAAGTCTTTCTGAGCAGGAGAAATCGCAAAACATAGTCATTTCTTCATTGCCGTCCAATAACAATGCTTTTTTACACTCCTGTCTCCCTTTCTCTTGGAAACAATGACTTATATCAATTCTTTTACATAATTCTTGTTTCTCATGACATTTCTAACATTGCCCACAATTATCAACTTTCTAAGTCTTTCTGAGCAAGAGAAATCGCAAAACAGTCATTGCTTCATTGGCGTCCAAAAACAACGCTTTTTTACACTCCTGTCTCCCTTTCTCTTGGAAACAATGACTTACATCAATTCTTTTACATAATTCTTGTTTCTCATGACATTTCTTACATTGCCCACAATTATCAACTTTCTAAGTCTTTCTGAGCAGGAGATATCGCAAAACATAGTCATTTCTTCTTTGCCGTCCAAAAACAACGCTTTTTTACACTCCTGTCTCCCTTTCTCTTGGAAACAATGACTTACATCAATTCTTTTACATAATTCTTGTTTCTCATGACATTTCTTACATTGCCCACAATTATCAACTTTCTAAGTCTTTCTGAGCAGGAGAAATCGCAAAACATAGTCATTTCTTCTTTGCCGTCCAAAAACAACGCTTTTTTACACTCCTGTCTCCTTTTCTCTTGGAAACAATGACTTACATCAATTCTTTTACATAATTCTTGTTTCTCATGACATTTCTAACATTGCCCACAATTATCAACTTTCTAAGTCTTTCTGAGCAAGAGAAATCGCAAAACAGTCATTTCTTCATTGCCGTCCAAAAACAACGCTTTTTTACACTCCTGTCTCCCTTTCTCTTGGAAACAATGACTTACATCAATTCTTTTACATAATTCTTGTTTCTCATGACATTTCTAACATTGCCCACAATTATCAACTTTCTAAGTCTTTCTGAGCAGGAAAAATCGCAAAACATAGTCATTTCTTCATTGCCGTCCAAAAACAATGCTTTTTTACATTCCGGTCTCCCTTTCTCTTGGAAACAATGACTTACATCAATTCTTTTACATAATTCTTGTTTCTCATGACATTTCTAACATTGCCCACAATTATCAACTTTCTAAGTCTTTCTGAGCAAGAGAAATCGCAAAACAGTCATTTCTTCATTGCCGTCCAAAAACAACGCTTTTTTACACTCCGGTCTCCCTTTCTCTTGGAAACAATGACTTACATCAATTCTTTTACATAATTCTTGTTTCTCATGACATTTCTTACATTGCCCACAATTATCAACTTTCTAAGTCTTTCTGAGCAGGAGAAATCGCAAAACATAGTCATTTCTTCTTTGCCGTCCAAAAACAACGCTTTTTTACACTCCTGTCTCCCTTTCTCTTGGAAACAATGACTTACATCAATTCTTTTACATAATTCTTGTTTCTCATGACATTTCTTACATTGCCCACAATTATCAACTTTCTAAGTCTTTCTGAGCAGGAGAAATCGCAAAACATTTTCATTTCTTCTTTGCCGTCCAAAAACAACGCTTTTTTACACTCCTGTCTCCCTTTCTCTTGGAAACAATGACTTACATCAATTCTTTTACATAATTCTTGTTTCTCATGACATTTCTAACATTGCCCACAATTAACAACTTTCTAAGTCTTTCTGAGCAAGAGAAATCGCAAAACAGTCATTTCTTCATTGCCGTCCAAAAACAACGCTTTTTTACACTCCGGTCTCCCTTTCTCTTGGAAACAATGACTTACATCAATTCTTTTACATAATTCTTGTTTCTCATGACATTTCTAACATTGCCACAATTATCAACTTTCTAAGTCTTTCTGAGCAGGAAAAATCGCAAAACATAGTCATTTCTTCATTGCCGTCCAAAAACAATGCTTTTTTACACTCCTGTCTCCCTTTCTCTTGGAAACAATGACTTACATCAATTCTTTTACATAATTCTTGTTTCTCATGACATTTCTAACATTGCCCACAATTATCAACTTTCTAAGTCTTTCTGAGCAAGAGAAATCGCAAAACAGTCATTTCTTCATTGCCGTCCAAAAACAACGCTTTTTTACACTCCGGTCTCCCTTTCTCTTGGAAACAATGACTTACATCAATTCTTTTACATAATTCTTGTTTCTCATGACATTTCTAACATTTCCCACAATTATCAACTTTCTAAGTCTTTCTGAGCAGGAGAAATCGCAAAACATAGTCATTTCTTCATTGCCGTCCAAAAAACAACGCTTTTTTACACTCCTGTCTCCCTTTCTCTTGGAAACAATGACTTACATCAATTCTTTTACATAATTCTTGTTTCTCATGACATTTCTAACATTGCCCACAATTATCAACTTTCTAAGTCTTTCTGAGCAGGAGAAATCGCAAAACATAGTCATTTCTTCATTGCCGTCCAAAAACAACGCTTTTTTACACTCCTGTCTCCCTTTCTCTTAAAACAATGACTTACATCAATTCTTTTACATAATTCTTGTTTCTCATGACATTTCTAACATTTCCCACAATTATCAACTTTCTAAGTCTTTCTGAGCAGGAGAAATCGCAAAACATAGTCATTTCTTCATTGCCGTCCAAAAACAACGCTTTTTTACACTCCTGTCTCCCTTTCTCTTGGAAACAATGACTTACATCAATTCTTTTACATAATTCTTGTTTCTCATGACATTTCTAACATTGCCCACAATTATCAACTTTCTAAGTCTTTCTGAGCAAGAGAAATCGCAAAACAGTCATTTCTTCATTGCCGTCCAAAAACAACGCTTTTTTACACTCCGGTCTCCCTTTCTCTTGGAAACAATGACTTACATCAATTCTTTTACATAATTCTTGTTTCTCATGACATTTCTAACATTGCCCACAATTATCAACTTTCTAAGTCTTTCTGAGCAGGAAAAATCGCAAAACATAGTCATTTCTTCATTGCCGTCCAAAAACAATGCTTTTTTACACTCCGGTCTCCCTTTCTCTTGGAAACAATGACTTACATCAATTCTTTTACATAATTCTTGTTTCTCATGACATTTCTAACATTGCCCACAATTATCAACTTTCTAAGTCTTTCTGAGCAAGAGAAATCGCAAAACAGTCATTTCTTCATTGCCGTCCAAAAACAACGCTTTTTTACACTCCGGTCTCCCTTTCTCTTGGAAACAATGACTTACATCAATTCTTTTACATAATTCTTGTTTCTCATGACATTTCTAACATTTCCCACAATTATCAACTTTCTAAGTCTTTCTGAGCAGGAGAAATCGCAAAACATAGTCATTTCTTCATTGCCGTCCAAAAACAACGCTTTTTTACACTCCTGTCTCCCTTTCTCTTGGAAACAATGACTTATATCAATTCTTTTACATAATTCTTGTTTCTCATGACATTTCTAACATTGCCCACAATTATCAACTTTCTAAGTCTGTCTGAGCAGGAAAAATCGCAAAACATAGTCATTTCTTCATTGCCGTCCAAAAACAATGCTTTTTTACACTCCGGTCTCCCTTTCTCTTGGAAACAATGACTTACATCAATTCTTTTACATAATTCTTGTTTCTCATGACATTTCTAACATTGCCCACATTTATCAACTTTCTAAGTCTTTCTGAGCAAGAGAAATCGCAAAACAGTCATTTCTTCATTGCCGTCCAAAAACAACGCTTTTTTACACTCCGGTCTCCCTTTCTCTTGGAAACAATGACTTACATCAATTCTTTTACATAATTCTTGTTTCTCATGACATTTCTAACATTTCCCACAATTATCAACTTTCTAAGTCTTTCTGAGCAGGAGAAATCGCAAAACATAGTCATTTCTTCATTGCCGTCCAAAACAACGCTTTTTTTACACTCCTGTCTCCCTTTCTCTTGGAAACAATGACTTACATCAATTCTTTTACATAATTCTTGTTTCTCATGACATTTCTAACATTGCCCACAATTATCAACTTTCTAAGTCTTTCTGAGCAGGAGAAATCGCAAAACATAGTCATTTCTTCATTGCCGTCCAAAAACAACGCTTTTTTACACTCCTGTCTCCCTTTCTCTTAAAACAATGACTTACATCAATTCTTTTACATAATTCTTGTTTCTCATGACATTTCTAACATTGCCCACAATTATCAACTTTCTAAGTCTTTCTGAGCAGGAGAAATCGCAAAACATAGTCATTTCTTCATTACCGTCCAAAAACAACGCTTTTTTACACTCCTGTCTCCCTTTCTCTTGGAAACAATGACTTACATCAATTCTTTTACATAATTCTTATTTCTCATGACATTTCTAACATTGCCCACAATTATCAACTTTCTAAGTCTTTCTGAGCAAGAGAAATAGCAAAACATAGTCATTTCTTCATTGCCGTCCAAAAACATCGCTTTTTTACACTCCGGTCTCCCTTTCTCTTGGAAACAATGACTTACACCAATTCTTTTGCATAATTCTTGTTTCTCATGACATTTCTAACATTGCCCACAATTATCAACTTTCTAAGTCTTTCTGAGCAGGAGAAATCGCAAAACATAGTCATTTCTTCATTGCCGTCCAATAACAACGCTTTTTTACACTCCTGTCTCCCTTTCTCTTGGAAACAATGACTTATATCAATTCTTTTACATAATTCTTGTTTCTCATGACATTTCTAACATTGCCCACAATTATCAACTTTCTAAGTCTTTCTGAGCAAGAGAAATCGCAAAACAGTCATTGCTTCATTGGCGTCCAAAAACAACGCTTTTTTACACTCCTGTCTCCCTTTCTCTTGGAAACAATGACTTACATCAATTCTTTTACATAATTCTTGTTTCTCATGACATTTCTTACATTGCCCACAATTATCAACTTTCTAAGTCTTTCTGAGCAGGAGAAATCGCAAAACATAGTCATTTCTTCTTTGCCGTCCAAAAACAACGCTTTTTTACACTCCTGTCTCCCTTTCTCTTGGAAACAATGACTTACATCAATTCTTTTACATAATTCTTGTTTCTCATGACATTTCTTACATTGCCCACAATTATCAACTTTCTAAGTCTTTCTGAGCAGGAGAAATCGCAAAACATAGTCATTTCTTCTTTGCCGTCCAAAAACAACGCTTTTTTACACTCCTGTCTCCCTTTCTCTTGGAAACAATGACTTACATCAATTCTTTTACATAATTCTTGTTTCTCATGACATTTCTATCATTGCCCACAATTATCAACTTTCTAAGTCTTTCTGAGCAAGAGAAATCGCAAAACAGTCATTTCTTCATTGCCGTCCAAAAACAACGCTTTTTTACACTCCGGTCTCCCTTTCTCTTGGAAACAATGACTTACATCAATTCTTTTACATAATTCTTGTTTCTCATGACATTTCTAACATTGCCCACAATTATCAACTTTCTAAGTCTTTCTGAGCAGGAAAAATCGCAAAACATAGTCATTTCTTCATTGCCGTCCAAAAACAACGCTTTTTTACACTCCGGTCTCCCTTTCTCTTGGAAACAATGACTTACATCAATTCTTTTACATAATTCTTGTTTCTCATGACATTTCTAACATTGCCCACAATTATCAACTTTCTAAGTCTTTCTGAGCAAGAGAAATCGCAAAACAGTCATTTCTTCATTGCCGTCCAAAAACAACGCTTTTTTACACTCCGGTCTCCCTTTCTCTTGGAAACAATGACTTACATCAATTCTTTTACATAATTCTTGTTTCTCATGACATTTCTTACATTGCCCACAATTATCAACTTTCTAAGTCTTTCTGAGCAGGAGAAATCGCAAAACATAGTCATTTCTTCTTTGCCGTCCAAAAACAACGCTTTTTTACACTCCTGTCTCCCTTTCTCTTGGAAACAATGACTTACATCAATTCTTTTACATAATTCTTGTTTCTCATGACATTTCTTACATTGCCCACAATTATCAACTTTCTAAGTGTTTCTGAGCAGGAGAAATCGCAAAACATAGTCATTTCTTCTTTGCCGTCCAAAAACAACGCTTTTTTACACTCCTGTCTCCCTTTCTCTTGGAAACAATGACTTACATCAATTCTTTTACATAATTCTTGTTTCTCATGACATTTCTAACATTGCCCACAATTATCAACTTTCTAAGTCTTTCTGAGCAAGAGAAATCGCAAAACAGTCATTTCTTCATTGCCGTCCAAAAACAACGCTTTTTTACACTCCGGTCTCCCTTTCTCTTGGAAACAATGACTTACATCAATTCTTTTACATAATTCTTGTTTCTCATGACATTTCTAACATTGCCCACAATTATCAACTTTCTAAGTCTTTCTGAGCAGGAAAAATCGCAAAACATAGTCATTTCTTCATTGCCGTCCAAAAACAATGCTTTTTTACACTCCGGTCTCCCTTTCTCTTGGAAACAATGACTTACATCAATTCTTTTACATAATTCTTGTTTCTCATGACATTTCTAACATTGCCCACAATTATCAACTTTCTAAGTCTTTCTGAGCAAGAGAAATCGCAAAACAGTCATTTCTTCATTGCCGTCCAAAAACAACGCTTTTTTACACTCCTGTCTCCCTTTCTCTTGGAAACAATGACTTACATCAATTCTTTTACATAATTCTTGTTTCTCATGACATTTCTAACATTTCCCACAATTATCAACTTTCTAAGTCTTTCTGAGCAGGAGAAATCGCAAAACATAGTCATTTCTTCATTGCCGTCCAAAAACAACGCTTTTTTACACTCCTGTCTCCCTTTCTCTTGGAAACAATGACTTACATCAATTCTTTTACATAATTCTTGTTTCTCATGACATTTCTAACATTGCCCACAATTATCAACTTTCTAAGTCTTTCTGAGCAGGAGAAATCGCAAAACATAGTCATTTCTTCATTGCCGTCCAAAAACAACGCTTTTTTACACTCCTGTCTCCCTTTCTCTTAAAACAATGACTTACATCAATTCTTTTACATAATTCTTGTTTCTCATGACATTTGTAACATTGCCCACAATTATCAACTTTCTAAGTCTTTCTGAGCAGGAGAAATCGCAAAACATAGTCATTTCTTCATTGCCGTCCAATAACAACGCTTTTTTACACTCCTGTCTCCCTTTCTCTTGGAAACAATGACTTATATCAATTCTTTTACATAATTCTTGTTTCTCATGACATTTCTAACATTGCCCACAATTATCAACTTTCTAAGTCTTTCTGAGCAAGAGAAATCGCAAAACAGTCATTGCTTCATTGGCGTCCAAAAACAACGCTTTTTTACACTCCTGTCTCCCTTTCTCTTGGAAACAATGACTTACATCAATTCTTTTACATAATTCTTGTTTCTCATGACATTTCTTACATTGCCCACAATTATCAACTTTCTAAGTCTTTCTGAGCAGGAGAAATCGCAAAACATAGTCATTTCTTCTTTGCCGTCCAAAAACAACGCTTTTTTACACTCCTATCTCCCTTTCTCTTGGAAACAATGACTTACATCAATTCTTTTACATAATTCTTGTTTCTCATGACATTTCTAACATTGCCCACAATTATCAACTTTCTAAGTCTTTCTGAGCAAGAGAAATCGCAAAACAGTCATTTCTTCATTGCCGTCCAAAAACAACGCTTTTTTACACTCCGGTCTCCCTTTCTCTTGGAAACAATGACTTACATCAATTCTTTTACATAATTCTTGTTTCTCATGACATTTCTTACATTGCCCACAATTATCAACTTTCTAAGTCTTTCTGAGCAGGAGAAATCGCAAAACATAGTCATTTCTTCATTGCCGTCCAAAAACAACGCTTTTTTACACTCCGGTCTCCCTTTCTCTTGGAAACAATGACTTACATCAATTCTTTTGCATAATTCTTGTTTCTCATGACATTTCTAACATTGCCCACAATTATCAACTTTCTAAGTCTTTCTGAGCAGGAGAAATCGCAAAACATAGTCATTTCTTCATTGCCGTCCAATAACAACGCTTTTTTACACTCCTGTCTCCCTTTCTCTTGGAAACAATGACTTATATCAATTCTTTTACATAATTCTTGTTTCTCATGACATTTCTAACATTGCCCACAATTATCAACTTTCTAAGTCTTTCTGAGCAAGAGAAATCGCAAAACAGTCATTGCTTCATTGGCGTCCAAAAACAACGCTTTTTTACACTCCTGTCTCCCTTTCTCTTGGAAACAATGACTTACATCAATTCTTTTACATAATTCTTGTTTCTCATGACATTTCTTACATTGCCCACAATTATCAACTTTCTAAGTCTTTCTGAGCAAGAGAAATCGCAAAACAGTCATTGCTTCATTGGCGTCCAAAAACAACGCTTTTTTACACTCCTGTCTCCCTTTCTCTTGGAAACAATGACTTACATCAATTCTTTTACATAATTCTTGTTTCTCATGACATTTCTTACATTGCCCACAATTATCAACTTTCTAAGTCTTTCTGAGCAGGAGAAATCGCAAAACATAGTCATTTCTTCATTGCCGTCCAAAAACAACGCTTTTTTACACTCCGGTCTCCCTTTCTCTTGGAAACAATGACTTACATCAATTCTTTTACATAATTCTTGTTTCTCATGACATTTCTTACATTGCCCACAATTATCAACTTTCTAAGTCTTTCTGAGCAGGAGAAATCGCAAAACATAGTCATTTCTTCATTGCCGTCCAAAAACAACGCTTTTTTACACTCCGGTCTCCCTATCTCTTGGAAACAATGACTTACATCAATTCTTTTACATAATTCTTGTTTCTCATGACATTTCTAACATTGCCCACAATTATCAACTTTCTAAGTCTTTCTGAGCAAGAGAAATCGCAAAACAGTCATTTCTTCATTGCCGTCCAAAAACAACGCTTTTTTACACTCCTGTCTCCCTTTCTCTTGGAAACAATGACTTACATCAATTCTTTTACATAATTCTTGTTTCTCATGACATTTCTAACATTTCCCACAATTATCAACTTTCTAAGTCTTTCTGAGCAGGAGAAATCGCAAAACATAGTCATTTCTTCATTGCCGTCCAAAAACAACGCTTTTTTACACTCCTGTCTCCCTTTCTCTTGGAAACAATGACTTATATCAATTCTTTTACATAATTCTTGTTTCTCATGACATTTCTAACATTGCCCACAATTATCAACTTTCTAAGTCTTTCTGAGCAGGAAAAATCGCAAAACATAGTCATTTCTTCATTGCCGTCCAAAAACAATGCTTTTTTACACTCCGGTCTCCCTTTCTCTTGGAAACAATGACTTATATCAATTCTTTTACATAATTCTTGTTTCTCATGACATTTCTAACATTGCCCACAATTATCAACTTTCTAAGTCTTTCTGAGCAAGAGAAATCGCAAAACAGTCATTTCTTCATTGCCGTCCAAAAACAACGCTTTTTTACACTCCGGTCTCCCTTTCTCTTGGAAACAATGACTTACATCAATTCTTTTACATAATTCTTGTTTCTCATGACATTTCTAACATTTCCCACAATTATCAACTTTCTAAGTCTTTCTGAGCAGGAAAAATTGCAAAACATAGTCATTTCTTCATTGCCGTCCAAAAACAACGCTTTTTTACACTCCTGTCTCCCTTTCTCTTGGAAACAATGACTTACATCAATTCTTTTACATAATTCTTGTTTCTCATGACATTTCTAACATTGCCCACAATTATCAACTTTCTAAGTCTTTCTGAGCAGGAGAAATCGCAAAACATAGTCATTTCTTCATTGCCGTCCAAAAACAACGCTTTTTTACACTCCTGTCTCCCTTTCTCTTAAAACAATGACTTACATCAATTCTTTTACATAATTCTTGTTTCTCATGACATTTCTAACATTGCCCACAATTATCAACTTTCTAAGTCTTTCTGAGCAGGAGAAATCGCAAAACATAGTCATTTCTTCATTGCCGTCCAAAAACAACGCTTTTTTACACTCCTGTCTCCCTTTCTCTTGGAAACAATGACTTACATCAATTCTTTTACATAATTCTTATTTCTCATGACATTTCTAACATTGCCCACAATTATCAACTTTCTAAGTCTTTCTGAGCAAGAGAAATCGCAAAACATAGTCATTTCTTCATTGCCGTCCAAAAACAACGCTTTTTTACACTCCTGTCTCCCTTTCTCTTGGAAACAATGACTTACATCAATTCTTTTACATAATTCTTGTTTCTCATGACATTTCTAACATTGCCCACAATTATCAACTTTCTAAGTCTTTCTGAGCAAGAGAAATCGCAAAACAGTCATTTCTTCATTGCCGTCCAAAAACAACGCTTTTTTACACTATTGTCTCCCTTTCTCTTGGAAACAATGACTTACATCAATTCTTTTACATAATTCTTGTTTCTCATGACATTTCTAACATTGCCCACAATTATCAACTTTCTAAGTCTTTCTGAGCAAGAGAAATCGCAAAACAGTCATTTCTTCATTGCCGTCCAAAAACAACGCTTTTTTACACTCCTGTCTCCCTTTCTCTTGGAAACAATGACTTACATCAATTCTTTTACATAATTCTTGTTTCTCATGACATTTCTAACATTGCCCACAATTATCAACTTTCTAAGTCTTTCTGAGCAGGAAAAATCGCAAAACATAGTCATTTCTTCATTGCCGTCCAAAAACAATGCTTTTTTACACTCCGGTCTCCCTTTCTCTTGGAAACAATGACTTACATCAATTCTTTTACATAATTCTTGTTTCTCATGACATTTCTAACATTGCCCACAATTATCAACTTTCTAAGTCTTTCTGAGCAAGAGAAATCGCAAAACAGTCATTTCTTCATTGCCGTCCAAAAACAACGCTTTTTTACACTCCGGTCTCCCTTTCTCTTGGAAACAATGACTTATATCAATTCTTTTACATAATTCTTGTTTCTCATGACATTTCTAACATTTCCCACAATTATCAACTTTCTAAGTCTTTCTGAGCAGGAGAAATCGCAAAACATAGTCATTTCTTCATTGCCGTCCAAAAACAACGCTTTTTTACACTCCTGTCTCCCTTTCTCTTGGAAACAATGACTTACATCAATTCTTTTACATAATTCTTGTTTCTCATGACATTTCTAACATTGCCCACAATTATCAACTTTCTAAGTCTTTCTGAGGAGGAGAAATCGCAAAACATAGTCATTTCTTCATTGCCGTCCAAAAACAACGCTTTTTTACACTCCTGTCTCCTCTTTCTCTTGGAAACAATGACTTACATCAATTCTTTTACATAATTCTTATTTCTCATGACATTTCTAACATTGCCCACAATTATCAACTTTCTAAGTCTTTCTGAGCAAGATGAAATCGCAAAACATAGTCATTTCTTCATTGCCGTCCAAAAACATCGCTTTTTTACACTCCGGTCTCCCTTTCTCTTGAAACAATGACTTACATCAATTCTTTTGCATAATTCTTGTTTCTCATGACATTTCTAACATTGCCCACAATTATCAACTTTCTAAGTCTTTCTTGAGCAGGAGAAATCGCAAAACATAGTCATTTCTTCATTGCCGTCCAATAACAACGCTTTTTACACTCCTGTCTCCCTTTCTCTTGGAAACAATGACTTATATCAATTCTTTTACATAATTCTTGTTTCTCATGACATTTCTAACATTGCCCACAATTATCAACTTTCTAAGTCTTTCTGAGCAGGAAAAATCGCAAAACATAGTCATTTCTTCATTGCCGTCCAAAAACAATGCTTTTTTACACTCCGGTCTCCCTTTCTCTTGGAAACAATGACTTACATCAATTCTTTTACATAATTCTTGTTTCTCATGACATTTCTAACATTGCCCACAATTATCAACTTTCTAAGTCTTTCTGAGCAGGAGAAATCGCAAAACATAGGTCATTTCTTCATTGCCGTCCAAAAACAACGCTTTTTTACACTCCTGTCTCCCTTTCTCTTAAAACAATGACTTACATCAATTCTTTTACATAATTCTTGTTTCTCATGACATTTCTAACATTGCCCACAATTATCAACTTTCTAAGTCTTTCTGAGCAGGAGAAATCGGCAAAACATAGTCATTTCTTCATTGCCGTCCAATAACAACGCTTTTTTACACTCCTGTCTCCCTTCTCTTGGAAACAATGACTTACATCAATTCTTTTACATAATTCTTGTTTCTCATGACATTTCTAAACATTGCCCACAATTTATCAACTTTCTAAGTCTTTCTGAGCAAAAGAAATCGCAAAACAGTCATTTCTTCATTGCCGTCCAAAAAACAACGCTTTTTTACACTCCGGTCTCCCTTTTCTCTTGGAAACAATGACTTACATCAATTCTTTTACATAATTCTTGTTTCTCATGACATTTCTAACATTGCCCACAATTATCAACTTTCTAAGTCTTTCTGAGCAGGAGAAATCGCAAAACATAGTCATTTCTTCATTGCCGTCCAAAATAATGCTTTTTTACACTCCTGTCTCCCTTTCTCTTGGAAACAATGACTTACATCAATTCTTTTACATAATTCTTGTTTCTCATGACATTTCTAACATTGCCCACAATTATCAACTTTCTAAGTCTTTCTGAGCAAGAGAAATCGCAAAACATAGTCATTTCTTCATTGCCGTCCAAAAACATCGCTTTTTTACACTCCGGTCTCCCTTTCTCTTGGAAACAATGACTTACATCAATTCTTTTGCATAATTCTTGTTTCTCATGACATTTCTAACATTGCCCACAATTATCAACTTTCTAAGTCTTTCTGAGCAGGAGAAATCGCAAAACATAGTCATTTCTTTCATTGCCATCCCAATAACAACGCTTTTTTACACTCCTGTCTCCCTTTCTCTTGGAAACAAAGACTTACATCAATTCTTTTACATAATTCTTATTTCTCATGACATTTCTAACATTGCCCACAATTATCAACTTTCTAAGTCTTTCTGAGCAAGAGAAATCGCAAAACATAGTCATTTCTTCATTGCCGTCCAAAAACAACGCTTTTTTACACTCCTGTCTCCCTTTCTCTTGGAAACAATGACTTACATCAATTCTTTTACATAATTCTTGTTTCTCATGACATTTCTAACATTTCCCACAATTATCAACTTTCTAAGTCTTTCTTGAGCAGGAGAAATCGCAAAACATAGTCATTTCTTCATTGCCGTCCCAAAAACAACGCTTTTTACACTCCGGTCTCCCTTTCTCTTGGAAACAATGACTTACATCAATTCTTTTACATAATTCTTGTTTCTCATGACATTTCTAACATTGCCCACAATTATCAACTTTCTAAGGTCTTTCTGAGCAGGAGAAATCGCAAAAACATAGTCATTTCTTCATTGCCGTCCAAAAACAACGCTTTTTTACACTCCGGTCTCCCTTTCTCTCTGGAAACAATGACTTACATCAATTCTTTTACATAATTCTTGTTTCTCATGACATTTCTAACATTGCCCACAATTATCAACTTTCTAAGTCTTTCTGAGCAAGAGAAATCGCAAAACAGTCATTTCTTCATTGCCGTCCAAAAACAACGCTTTTTTACACTCCGGTCTCCCTTTTCTCTTGGAAACAATGACTTACATCAATTCTTTTACATAATTCTTGTTTCTCATGACATTTCTAACATTTCCAACAAATATCAACTTTCTAAGTCTTTCTGAGCAGGAGAAATCGCAAAACATAGTCATTTCTTCATTGCCGTCCAAAAACAACGCTTTTTTACACTCCTGTCTCCCTTTCTCTTGGGAAACAATGACTTACATCAATTCTTTTACATAATTCTTGTTTCTCATGACATTTCTAACATTTCCCACAATTATCAACTTTCTAAGTCTTTCTGAGCAGGAGAAATCGCAAAACATAGTCATTTCTTCATTGCCGTCCAAAAACAACGCTTTTTTACACTCCTGTCTCCCTTTCTCTTGGAAACAATGACTTACATCAATTCTTTTACATAATTCTTGTTTTCTCATGACATTTCTAACATTGCCACACAATTATCAACTTTCTAAGTCTTTCTGAGCAAGAGAAATCGCAAAACAGTCATTTCTTCATTGCCGTCCAAAAACAACGCTTTTTTACACTCCGGTCTCCCTTTCTCTTGGAAACAATGACTTACATCAATTCTTTTACATAATTCTTGTTTCTCATGACATTTCTAACATTTCCCACAATTATCAACTTTCTAAGTCTTTCTGAGCAGGAGAAATCGCAAAAACATAGTCATTTCTTCATTGCCGTCCAAAAACTACGCTTTTTTACACTCCTGTCTCCCTTTCTCTTGGAAACAATGACTTACATCAATTCTTTTACATAATTCTTGTTTCTCATGACATTTCTAACATTGCCCACAATTATCAACTTTCTAAGTCTTTCTGAGCAGGAGAAATCGCAAAACATAGTCATTTCTTCATTGCCGTCCAAAAACAACGCTTTTTTTACACTCCGGTCTCCCCTTTCTCTTGGAAACAATGACTTACATCAATTCTTTTACATAATTCTTGTTTCTCATGACATTTCTAACATTGCCCACAATTATCAACTTTCTAAGTCTTTCTGAGCAAGAGAAATCGCAAAACAGTCATTTCTTCATTGCCGTCCAAAAACAACGCTTTTTTACACTCCGGTCTCCCTTTCTCTTGGAAACAATGACTTACATCAATTCTTTTACATAATTCTTGTTTCTCATGACATTTCTAACATTTCCAACAAATATCAACTTTCTAAGTCTTTCTGAGCAGGAGAAATCGCAAAACATAGTCATTTCTTCATTGCCGTCCCAAAACAACGCTTTTTTTACACTCCTGTCTGCCTTTCTCTTCGAAACAATGACTTACATCAATTCTTTTACATAATTCTTGTTTCTCATGACATTTCTAACATTTCCCACAATTATCAACTTTCTAAGTCTTTCTGAGCAGGAGAAATCGCAAAACATAGTCATTTCTTCATTGCCGTCCAAAAACAACGCTTTTTTACACTCCTGTCTCCCTTTCTCTTGGAAACAATGACTTACATCAATTCTTTTACATAATTCTTGTTTCTCATGACATTTCTAACATTGCCCACAATTATCAACTTTCTAAGTCTTTCTGAGCAAGAGAAATCGCAAAACAGTCATTTCTTCATTGCCGTCCAAAAAACAACGCTTTTTTACACTCCGGTCTCCCTTTCTCTTGGAAACAATGACTTACATCAATTCTTTTACATAATTCTTGTTTCTCATGACATTTCTAACATTTCCACAATTATCAACTTTCTAAGTCTTTCTGAGCAGGAGAAATCGCCAAAACATAGTCATTTCTTCATTGCCGTCCAAAAACTACGCTTTTTTACACTCCTGTCTCCCTTTCTCTTGGAAACAATGACTTACATCAATTCTTTTACATAATTCTTGTTTCTCATGACATTTCTAACATTGCCCACAATTATCAACTTTCTAAGTCTTTCTGAGCAGGAGAAATCGCAAAACATAGTCATTTCTTCATTGCCGTCCAAAAACAACGCTTTTTTACAATCCTGTCTCCCTTTCTCTTAAAACAATGACTTAAATCAATTCTTTTAACATAATTCTTGTTTCTCATGACATTTCTAACATTGCCCACAATTATCAACTTTCTAAGTCTTTCTGAGCAGGAGAAATCGCAAAACATAGTCATTTCTTCATTGCCCGTCCAAAAACAACGCTTTTTTACACTCCTGTGTCTCCCTTTCTCTTGGAAACAAATGACTTACATCAATTCTTTTACATAATTCTTATTTCTCATGACATTTCGAACATTGCCCACAATTATCAACTTTCTAAGTCTTTCTGAGCAAAGAGAAATCGCAAAACATAGTCATTTCTTCATTTGCCGTCCAAAAACATCGCTTTTTTTACACTCCTGTCTCCCTTTCTCTTGGAAACAATGACTTACATCAATTCTTTTGCATAATTCTTGTTTCTCATGACATTTCTAACATTGCCCACAATTATCAACTTTCTAAGTCTTTCTGAGCAGGAGAAATCGCAAAACATAGTCATTTCTTCATTGCGTCCAATAACAACGCTTTTTTACACTCCTGTCTCCCGTTCTCTTGGAAACAATGACTTACATCAATTCTTTTACATAATTCTTGTTTCTCATGACATTTCTAACATTGCCCACAATTATCAACTTTCTAAGTCTTTCTGAGCAAGGAGAAATCGCAAAACAGTCATTTCTTCATTGCCGTCCAAAAACAACGCTTTTTTACACTCCGGTCTCCCTTTCTCTTGGAAACAATGACTTACATCAATTCTTTTACAATAATTCTTGTTTCTCATGACATTTCTAACATTGTCCACAATTATCAACTTTCTAAGTCTTTCTGAGCAAGAGAAATCGCAAAACAGTCATTTCTTCATTGCCGTCCAAAAAACAACGCTTTTTTACACTCCGGTCTCCTTTCTCTTGGAAACAATGACTTACATCAATTCTTTTACATAATTCTTGTTTCTCATGACATTTCTAACATTGCCCACAATTATCAACTTTCTAAGTCTTTCTGAGCAGGAGAAATCGCAAAACATAGTCATTTCTTCATTGCCGTCCAAAAACAACGCTTTTTTACACTCCTGTCTCCCTTTCTCTTGGAAACAATGACTTACATCAATTCTTTTACATAATTCTTGTTTCTCATGACATTTCTAACATTGCGCACAATTATCAACTTTCTAAGTCTTTCTGAGCAAGAGAAATCGCAAAACAGTCATTTCTTCATTGCCGTCCAAAAACAACGCTTTTTTACACTCCGGTCTCCCTTTCTCTTGGAAACAATGACTTACATCAATTCTTTTACATAATTCTTGTTTTTCATGACATTTCTAACATTGCCCACAATTATCAACTTTCTAAGTCTTTCTGAGCAGGAGAAAATCGCAAAACATAGTCATTTCTTCATTGCCGTATAAAAAACAACGCTTTTTTTACACTCCTGTCTCCTTTTCTCTTGGAAACAATGACTTACATCAATTCTTTTTACATAATTCTTATTTCTCATGACATTTCTAAACATTGCCCCACAATTATCAACTTTCTAAGTCTTTCTGAGCAAGAGAAATCGCAAAACAGTCATTTCTTCATTGCCGTCCAAAAACAACGCTTTTTTACACTCCGGTCTCCCTTTCTCTTGGAAACAATGACTTACATCAATTCTTTTACATAATTCTTGTTTCTCATGACATTTCTAACATTGCCCACAATTATCAACTTTCTAAGTCTTTCTGAGCAGGAGAAATCGCAAAACATAGTCATTTCTTCATTGCCGTCCAAAAACAACGCTTTTTTACACTCCTGTCCTCCCTTTCTCTTGGAAACAATGACCTTACATCAATTCTTTTACATAATTCTTGTTTCTCATGACATTTCTACATTGCCCCACAATTATCAACTTTCTAAGTCTTTCTGAGCAAGAGAAATCGCAAAACAGTCATTGCTTCATTGGCGTCCAAAAACAACGCTTTTTTACACTCCTGTCTCCCTTTCTCTTGGAAACAATGACTTACATCAATTCTTTTACATAATTCTTGTTTCTCATGACATTTCTTACATTGCCCACAATTATCAACTTTCTAAGTCTTTCTGAGCAGGAGAAATCGCAAAACATAGTCATTTCTTCTTTGCCGTCCAAAAACAACGCTTTTTTTACACTCCTGTCTCCCTTTCTCTTGGAAACAATGACTTACATCAATTCTTTTACATATTCTTGTTTCTCATGACATTTCTAACATTGCCCACAATTATCAACTTTCTAAGTCTTTCTGAGCAAGAGAAATCGCAAAAACAGTCATTTCCTCATTGCCGTCTAAAAACAACGCTTTTTTACACTTCGGTCTCCCTTTCTCTTGGAAACAATGACTTACATCAATTCTTTTACATAATTCTTGTTTCTCATGACATTTCTAACATTGCCCACAATTATCAACTTTCTAAGTCTTTCTGAGCAGGAGAAATCGCAAAACATAGTCATTTCTTCATTGCCGTCCAAAAACAACGCTTTTTTACACTCCGGTCTCCCTTTCTCTTGGAAACAATGACTTACATCAAA